>NC_062525.1:25745974-25750974 GCF_022655615.1 Tachysurus fulvidraco
CATAAGGTTTTCCAAACAGAGGTAAAAACGCCGCAGGCTGAAAGCTAACAGTCTTCTGACTCATTTTATATCAGACGACGAGTAGAAGCAGAAGAATTAGAGAAAATGAAATAAACTCTTTGAGTCGCTCCAATCAGGCTCTTATAAAATGCCTTGTAAATATTACATTTGTTGTGTTTGTTAGACGTGAAATTGATAAATGATGATGATATAAAAGCAGTTTGTCCAGTCGACTGTTGGATCCTCACACACTGACATATGAGTGTAATAAAACTTGCCGTCGGTCTGTTTGAGAATCGAGAGCGCTAGCCAGTGTTTATTCACAAATGAGGAATTAAGCCGCAGGATTTTGGCAGCCGGTGCACTCGTTGTTGTGGAAAGAGTTTTACCGAGAGACTATTTCCGTTGCTAAAAGACGGCCTGGACGTGTCTTGAAAACTGTCCATAACCTTGACTTTGGAAATTTGCCGAGGCAGCAAAGCCGTGGACAGCTGAACTCATTACGCTGGCCTCCAGCAATAACACTCTCAGTGTAATAAAATGTGTGTGTGTGTGTGTGTGTGTGTGTGTGTGTGTGTGTGTGTGTGTGTGTGTGTGTGTGTGTGTGTGTGTGTGTGTGTGTGTGTTTATCACTGGGAAGTGGAATTTCCCATAGTACCCTTTGTCCCTACCTTTGTTGCTGCATCCACACTGGCTCCGAGTTTAATAAGCTGTGCCACTATCTCCACATGTCCCTCCTTGGAGGCGAGATGAAGAGCATTCAGGCCATTCTAAAAACACACACACACACACACACACACACATAGAAGCCTGTAGAATTAGCATGGCGGTCCAATAACTCCGACACTTATGCACTATTTAAGACAGTTATCGAGTTCTACTGTAACACTAACTAGTTTGTGACTATTACAGATAATATTTGTATTTAAAAACTAAACGTGGCACATCGCAAAGCCAGAACAGTGTCCGTTCTTCATCTATATGGGAAATAAATTAATAAATGAACCATAAAATACTTCAGGCATCAGTTCTGAACAGGAGAGATGTAGTCCAGGTTGAGGAACAATGCTCCTGAGCTTATAATGGAGGATCTCCAGTGTCCTGCACTGAGTCCTGACTCTGACTCAACCCTACTGAACACCTTTGGGATGAAACACTGACTGAACCTCAGACCTTCTCACCTGACATCAGTATCTGATCTCATTAATGTTCTTGTAGCTGAATAAACACAGATCCACACAGTCACACTCTAACTCAGAACCTTCACAAACCTTCACAGAAGACCTTCACTGAGAATGTTACAACATTGAACATCTCCATATTGGAATAGTTCATGGTCAGGTATCAATATACTTTTGGTCCTATAATATATATATATTGTACTTACTAAGAATATAAGACAAGCATTTCATATCTTCCTGTTCACTTCCTGTTCACTTCTTGTTCTGGTTTTCTCTTGTTTCAGGTCAACTCTAATCACATCTCCAGATCACACTAAGTTCCTCTAAGAACTTGAAGTGGCTCTCAGTTTCGTAGTCGTAGCTCACTGTGTTATTATTTACATGTTTGAACAAATTCAGCTCTTTGCACTGCTTGTGTTTTAATGTGATGTGAAAACTGACACGATGAACTAAACTAAACCTTATACTCAAGTTGAACTGATTTACTCAGCAGTGAAAGGCTTTAGCAGAAGTGCTGTACCTTAAAGAAAGAGTTCAGCAGCACTCCATGACTTACAGTAAAACCTAAAAGATCTGACTAGACGTCCTTAAAGGTGCGGTCTCCGATTTTTGAGAAACGCTTCAGAAAACCGAGTCGGGCCGAATAATAAACATAAATCAAAACATAAAACAAAACAAACATGTAGCCAATGAGCATAAAGGGGCGGGGCTTGTCGATATGGGCGGAGAGAGTGTTCAGTGCGCGTGTGTGACGTTAGCAGAAAGCGGTTTTAACATCGACATGGAGGATAAAAACAAAGAACGAAAGAGAAGAAAGACTTACGATAAGGACAAGAAGTAGGACGTGTTAATATAGGATCAGCTTTCCAGCGCTGGAGAGAACTGAAGGAGCAGGAAGTCGGCCACATATTCACAGGTTGGAGTTTCCCGAGTCAATAACTCCTGAGCTAAACGCTGTTACTACACAAATAACACCTCTTTTCTATCGTAGTAATGTAGAGAGGCAGCTACAACCGCGTTTTGTGTAGTAACAGCGTTTAGCTCAGGAGTTACTGACTCGGGAAACTCCGACCTGTGAATATGTGGCCGACTTTACTTAAGACGCCGAGGCGCTTTTTTCCTTCTCGATAGGTGAGTAACGTTGGTTTTGCTTTGTTACACAGAACTAATATATGCCTTTGTCCTTTACATCATTATGCTTGTGTGGCATTTTTGCTTGTTTGTTTATCTACAATCGTATTGTTCTTCCCTTCAGCTATGATAAAGACACGTTTCTTTCTGTTAGTCGCCCGGGTTACGTGCGTATGTGTGGGCGGGGCTATCGATACAGGGGTGGGACCCGTTTGGGTTAGGGGCGTGTTTGTTTTGGTGATTTTATATGTCAACATTGGCTTTCAAACAACGGAGACCCCACCTTTAAGGAGCAAAAAGTAAACTCTCCCTGAGACAATATGAAGGAGAAACCTTTAGAGGAACCGGACTCAAAAGGGAAACCATCCACGTCTGGGTGACACCAGATTATAAATCTTTTCCTTTCTAATTGTGTACTAAAAAATGCATCTGGGAAATTCATTATGGCTTTAAGACGAAGTCTGTCTTGTTGACTTGTTATTAACTGTTCAACTATAGAGACTTGAGTGGAAATCTGAAGCCATTTCCTTGGTATCTATCATGGTGGTACCATCCACAGTAACCCCGTGTATCTCCAGGCCGTTCATGTGGAGTCATCATCAACATCTGTGAGTGCGCTTCAAGTGATATGAAGCTAATTCAAGTTTGAAGCCAAATTCACGTCCATACAGTATATCACACAGCTCGAGAACTGACCTGGTTACAGATGTTGATCTCGACCCCAGACTTCAGGTAATCGAGGGCTTTCTCCAGGTTTCCAGCTCGGGCCGCTCGCAGATAGCTGGCATTTGTGTCGGTCTGTAAAACACAGGCAAAACCCCAACTTAGAAAATATACATGAGCTCATGTAAAACCCTGGACGCTCCACGGTGCACGGATGGATGCGAGAGAGTGTAAATATTTCTCTCTATACATCATATTACACTCATATTGTTCGATTAACCGATAAGACCGTCACCGCCTGTTAACGTATATCTCTATGTATACGGGTTTGTACACGGTGACGTCAGGTTTATACGTTATAGCGCGCTCGGTTTACTTCCCTCTGGTGCTTATTAAACAGGCTGCCTGACATTTGTAATAAACTGGAGCAGGGAGAGCTGAAAGATTTATACGAGAGGAGCGACGGAAGCAGAGAACTGTCGAAATATCACAGCTGAAAAAGAATGGGATGGAAGGAAACATATCTGGGCCGTTACAGGGGGGATTTCCACTGCAACGAGACGAGCAAATGCACCACAGCTAGCGTGGATGAGACGCCCACGCCTACACCGGGCAGAAAAAACAATAATACACCACTTTCCAGACTGCATTAGTGGGAAATGAAGCTCATATTGCATCAGAACAAATCTAGTTTCATGCTTGCAGGTAAAGATCTGTACTAAAGACACAAAACCTGGTTTCATTTTAGCTCGGGTTGTGTTTCGGCTCTAAAAAAATGTAATAAAGGAACATCATCTGTTGGCTGGAAAGAAGGGTTTCGACGTGACGGAGCCTCGTATTTACCGTATGCAGCTACGACAGTGTTAACAGCGTGGAGCGTGTAATCGGAGCCCAGTGAGAAAAATAAACAGCAGTGTAAAGTCTATAGTCTCGAATTATTTGTTTATTTCCTGTTTTTACAAATTTTTTTTAACTCTTTATCCCAGAGTCCAAAAAACGCACTTATGCCTGTTTCCCCGTGTCCATGTTCAGTGTTGAATGTCTTCATCATGTCCCAGTCCACAGTGATGCTCATATGAAAGTAGACGCTCAGGGACGTAAGGACATGTAGTTTTTCATGAGTATTTTAGTCTGTGTTTGTATCTGTAAAGTAAACGGTGATATCACGCTCATTTCCTCTCTCTGAGACGCTCCAGGTGTAAAATGCGAAAATGTTCATCATCATCATCATCATCATCAACATCATCATCATCATCATCATCATCCACTAAAATTCTGTGTAAGATTATCAACAGAGAGAAAAACATCTCACACCGAAAGCCTGAATCCCAGAATCGTTTTTTAGATCAGACTAGTAGAGATAAAATAATTCATACTGAATAAAAATGTCTGAATGCCAGCAGAATGTACTGAAGGTGGTGCTGGTAAAACAGTAGCAGCGCTGGTTTAAGGCTCAGGAACTCTAAGGGTTAACGATTGGCGTCTGTTAAAGCTGACATGTGCGAAGAGGAAGATGTGAGCGTGTACTGTATGTAAGGAATAACACAGAGCAAAACCACCGTCGTGCTTTTATTCATCAATAATGCAGGCCAGGGTGGAGCGATGCAGCACAAGGCTCCATCTGAGAGCTCCAACCCTCCTGAAGTGTGTTATTTTTGTGTTATTCGGTTTATATCAGAACAACAGTTACATGTGTGTATGTTTCATTTGTTAGCGAATGACATATCAAACGTTAATGTTGTGGAACGTCTGAGTTCCTGTTAGTTCCACATTTTTCTCCAGGAGATGGTGTGAGCTGCAGGTGGTGGAGATGGTGTGAGCTGCAGGTGGTGGATATGGTGTGAGCTGCAGGTGGTGGAGATGGTGTGAGGTGCAGGTGGTGGAGATGGTGTGAGCTGCAGGTGGTGGAGATGGTGTGAGGTGCAGGTGGTGGAGATGGTGTGAGCTGCAGGTGGTGGAGATGGTGTGAGCTGCAGGTGGTGGATATGGTGTGAGCTGCAGGTGGTGGAGATGGTGTGAGCTGCA
>NC_062525.1:25755974-25758474 GCF_022655615.1 Tachysurus fulvidraco
GTAAATGCCATCGACGTTACACAGACTTAACGTTCTGTCCCCGTGCACTCGGTACATGCTGAAAAGCTTCTGTCCCTCTCGAGCTCAGATTTCTCTATTCAGACACATTAGCAGAACACATCCTAATACTAATACATTGTGGTGGTGATGGTGGTGGTGCAATAAAAGGCTTTTATAAAGTTGACTTACTAGCACTTGGCACTCTGTTTCCTCTTCCACAGCCATTCTGCCTGCAGTCCAAAGTGAAACCTGAGTATTTGATTATCTAGCCCTGGAAGCTAGAGCTACGGTTGAGGGGCATTATGGAGACGCTAAAAATACACGACCTAACAAGGAAAGGCACACACTGAGAGGCTAATCAGTTCGCAGGCTTGTTTTGCTGCACTCAGATTCCCTGTCCCATTGCCGAAGCACCTCCTCTCTCATCCTTCTGTCCTTGTCCTCAGTAGGATGCTAGCTCAGCTAACCTCCTCTCGGCCACACATCTCGGACTCACTCTTCCTCGCTCGGTCCGCCACCCCGTGCCATCGCACTTACCATATTTGTCGGCGCTAGCTACTTCTGTCCTGGACGAGTGTAACCATGATCTTCTGGACTGAAATAGCAGAAAGGGGGGATGTGGTGTCTCTGTTCAGGCGGTGTATGCCGGCAGGCCTCCCTCACTGGGTTCTGTCCAGCACGAGGCTTATTGTCAACTTGCTTATCAGCTCTTTTTCAATTCCCCCTCCCTCCTCCCCTCCTCCTTTCATCCACAATGTCCCGGCACAGCCAGGCTCAGCTCAGGCGGATGGTACTGTTGGGAACCAGTCAGCTGGATTGAAGAGCATTGGAATAGTTTTAGGTAGGATTTAGGGGCATTTCCCCGGGGTATTAATGGCACGACAGTGGGGCATAGATTGTCTCTTCCTGGTAGCTTCCTGTCACATCAACAGTGTAGCCATCAGCTCTCGCTCCACGCACACAAACCCTACACATCCCTTGTCGCTGGGACGATCAATGAAATCACTGCAGCAGTTTGGTCTAAACTGATCTTTTTACTCAGTCCTGATCACAAAGAAACAAAACCTGTACCCATATAAGCGCTCATAATATAGAATCCTGGGTTAGTTTGTTTGACGTTTCACACCGTTCACACTTGACCCGGGATTAACACCGAACCCTGGCTCTTCATAACCCGACGTTTTTGTAATGCTATCAACTGGATAAATCTAGTAAATGACACGTTTAAATTCTACCTGAGGTTAAAAGCAACAACAACTCAGAGTGTGAAAAGCCTTAATGAGCAATCTGTATGTAAATAAAGTGTGTGGATTAGACACGGACATTTCTAAGGCTACGGTATTTCTGTGATTTCTACAAAATGCAAAATGTTCATAATTACTGAAGATGTCCTACAGCAACAGATACGGATACGGATTCAGTCGTATCCCCTCTGAGCAGAACCCGAGGCTAACGTCAGACCCCGCTGTGCTCTCAGAAGCATGTGAGCACGAACATACCCTGCATTCCAATCCTGCTTTTGTAACACCATGTGTTGGACAAATCTACCGCTTGACGAGACCACGTTTGCTTTTGGCTTCCAGCACAGAATAGTTTAAACAGAATCCTTTGAGATTTATTTTGTCTCTTTATAAAGACACTGTTAGTAATATTAAGTAGTTAAACAGATATTATGCTAATTAGTTAAAGGAAAAAAAAAAACATCTTCAGCTGCCAGCTAAGATCTTTAAGAGGTTGAAATGGTTTGTTCCTTAAAGCAGTGGTCCCCAACCACCGGGCCGCGGCCTGGTACCGGTCCGTGGACCAAATGTTACCGGGTCGCCCAAGGAACATTAAATTATTCCCATTTTATTTACTGTGGTGTATTTCTCTCGGGTCTGTGTGACTTTCCATGGACGAGAGGTTAACCGGGAGCTGAGAGACGTCACCTAAAGCCGCACCGATACCGCGCATGTGCAAAATATCATGATATCAGGCCGGGTTTAGGTGACGTGAGCTGAGCGGCTGCGAGCGGCAGTGGTGTTGTAGCTTTGGTGGAGAGAGAAGGTGTGTATCGCTCTTCTCTCTGTTCACCGGTACTTTGTCATGTTTAACAGTGCTTGGTGTACGTGTATATTGTGTTTGCTCAAATTTAACCCACAAATTAGCAAAAATGAGCACGAAACAGACGTCGTTAGAAAGTTAGAAACTCTGCCGGTGTTCTGGATTAAAGTCATGGTGGAATACCCTGAGATTGTCACCACAGCACTTACATCCCTATCGTCATGTCCGACATGCTATCTGTGTGAAGTGGGGATTTCTGCAGTGATGGCAACCGAAACAAAACAACGGAATAAACTGGACATAAGCGACACACTTCGGGTGTCATCGTCTCCTTTTACCCCAGATGGAACCGTCTCGTTGTAAAGAAACAAGCTCAGGGTTCTCATTGGTTTAGCGTTTAAATACAATTAAATTAAAATTATTCATTTTAATTTAATCGTACAGCCATCACCCCCAC
>NC_062525.1:25763474-25770974 GCF_022655615.1 Tachysurus fulvidraco
GAGGAACGCACAACTACACACGCACATGTAGCCGTACGTACGACACGCAAACACGCTGTTCACCAACAGACTGACCTACATACAGTATGTGTTGTGATTAAAGTAACACAAACACAAACTATTTCTGTCGTCTATCGTCTAGGGTAAGTGGAGGAGAAAGTGTTAGAGAGCTCAATGTTGCATACACAGTGTGTGTTAGTCATCCTCTAGCCATCATCAGACCACAGGACTGTTCACACACTTACAGTACACACATCACCAGGTCTAATATTTACCCGTTTAAGTGTACAACACTGATGAACGGTGTTTATGAGCATATCATAAACCTAAAACTGAGGTCTATCGTTCCTTGAGCGGAGCGTGACACACAAGCACTTACACGGTTTATATAATCAGGCTTGGGTTGTTCAGGTCCTTGGTCTTGTGCATTATAAGCTTTTCTTGCTCTTCTTTTCTTAAAAAGCTTTTTTATTCAAGGCACAAAAGCTCATTACCGTTAGCCGTGGAGACTCCTGGAGACCACAAAAGATTCATGAGCATCACTCAACCAGCACTGGGTCAAAATACTGACTGGAATTTCAGACCTCCGGCTTTATCGAGTGAAGATGCTGTCCATGTTTTGAGCCATCCTGTATTTTATCTGTGCTTGTACCTGTAAATGATCTATAACACTCTATGTACAGTATATACATGTTAGAGACATTGTTCAGTAATAACTATGTTTTCTTAATGAGTCCAAAACCTCATAATGAGATGCACTAAAACTCAAGAGTACAGGAACTGGCAGGGATAGTCGGAATTTCTTCAAGATTGGAAGGGAATTGAACAGAATTCCTTCAGGACCTGTTGGGAGATTGCTAATAATTCCTTCAGGAGATGAAGTCAGGGGCCAAAATGTCTTCAGGACCTAGCAGGAATGTTTAAAATTCCTTCAGGAGTCAGTAAAAACTGTGAAAGAACACGGTCCCATGACCACCTCATGGTTTATTAATGTCCATAGATTGATTTCTGCAGTCAGCGTCCTGCGAATGCAGCTTATCACTTCTATTCGCCTTTAAACCTACAGTATTAGACCTACGTGAGGAAGTCCATCACACACCACCCACAGGATACCGACAGGAACGCTGAAGTCTTCCACAGTGCTTCAGTCTCGTACCGTACAGTACGAACGACGTGCATTACGCTACAGCTACAGTACAACCGGCTGGTTTATGTTTGCGAATGTAAATTCAAACCGTCCGGAAAACCCTCTCGACTCTACACTGACTCGCCCGCAGAGATTTAAGGCAGGTTCAAATCGAACACAGTCGACGCCGCTTGTGTATCAAATACAAACCATAAAAATGATTCACTTGAGTGTGGGACATGATAAATCGTGTGACAAAACCAGTGTGTGTGTTTACTCACAGATGGACCTTTCATGGTTCAGCAGAGACCCTGGCAGCTCACACCTCCCACCTCGCTGTCCTGCAGACGTACACACAGCTACACAAACAAGCCTGCAGCATGCGCTATTTGGGATGTGGAGCCAGATCTTTACAATCTGTTAAATATTTCACATCAAATTCCGTCATCGCATCGAGATGTTCGGGGAGCTTTTTTAAAAACAGCCTTTGTCCCATTTCAAAGTCACAACCGATACCAGGATTATATCGTGTATCATACTGACATTTTATTATCGGTGTGCTATTACAGGTATTACTAATTATTTCTCAAATTTATTCCACTTGTTGATAAAAAAATCTCAGTTAAAAATCCAATCTTTCTTGCTTTTTTTTTTTTTTAATTCATGCCTGTGAAGGACTCTACGTCTTTTGTAGACGCTCTATACCAGAGAGTTCCACAAAGCACAACGACTGCAGTAAAGGTAGAGGACCGGCTATAAAAGGCAGGAACCCGAGAGCACAAGGTCAATCGTTCCTTAGAAATCAATGTCAGTAAAAGGACAGCAGCTGCAGGTAGAGGAGGGAGGGAGGGAGGGAGGGGAGAGCGAGGGGGGAGCGAGGGTGGACTTTCTTATTAGATGATGGGTCAGTCAACTGGGTAAACACACCATACACACACACACACACACACACACACACACACACACACACACACACACACACACACACACACCATACACATTTACAACATTTAGCAGACGGCCTTTTCCAGAGCATCTTACATTTTTAATTCATTTTTATACAAATGAGCAATTGAGGGTTAAGGGCC
Source organism: Tachysurus fulvidraco (assembly GCF_022655615.1). Lineage (NCBI taxonomy): Eukaryota > Metazoa > Chordata > Actinopteri > Siluriformes > Bagridae > Tachysurus > Tachysurus fulvidraco. The sequence continues at coordinate 25,765,689 of NC_062525.1, forward strand.
TTGCTCAGGGGCCCAACAGTGGCAGCTTGACGGACGTAGGAATCGAACTCACAGCCTTCCGATTGCTATTTGGGTTTATAATCATAGAGGTCATCAATTGTTGATTCCTTTTTGATTCATGATACTACATTCATGATCAGATACTCGATAAACAACGCATAATAAATTTACGTTTTTGTTTGGTTGACTTTTGCGTCTATAAAAATTGCTATGAAAGAGGTTTAAACAATTATTGACAATATGACAGATTCACCGTATCTGAAGGGTTTAACCTACACACACTGAGCTCCACGGCAGGATTAGAGCTCCATGGCTTCTTTCTCAGACACCGTAGTAGATCTGAGCCGACGGTGTTGTTTAAAAGCTACTTAAGACTCTTTTAATGGTTATAATATGATCATACAACCTTTATAACATATAACGCTCATTGCAGATTATTTCACAGGCTTCAGGAGCGAACATGACCAGCAGCTTCACTGTGGATTTAAACTCTACAGTTTGGAACATCTGGCGTTCGTATAGAACTAAACAGAATTCTGATATTTCACCTTTTCATGATGAACGTCGCATTTATTTTATCTCAACATGTTGCATCACACTAATTAATCTATAGTACATTAGCAGGATAGCGCATGTGCAGCAAAGTTTTGGCACCTGTCATAAAAATATTAGCATGGATTTCTGTCCAGTTCTAAAAAAAAAGTGCTACATCCGCAATCATCATCTAAACTCAGCATCCGTAGAAGATTTCTACAAACTGCCCCACCGTATATAGACCAACACACCTGCCACAACCAGACACGCACAATCCTATGTTACTGCCACCTGCATGCACTTCAGTGGAAGTAGACATGCCATAAACACTCACGAGGCCACAAATATATACACATATAATCCATACCGTGTAAAAATATGTCTTACATATTGGGGAAGTCGTGGCCTAATGGTTAGAGAATTTGACTCCTAACCCTAAGGTTGTGGGTTCGAGTCTCGGGCCGGCAATACCACGACCGAGGTGCCCTTGAGCAAGCAAATAAGTTTGTTTGTGTTATCGCTTAAATTACAGCAGATATAAACATCATGATGTGAAGTTTTCCGGACTTGTTAACTCGTGTTGTTCATCTGGACACGCCGTCCTCTAGTTGCTTGAGAAACGGACTTTCTGTGGCAGACAACTTAACATTAAACATGATGTATATTATTAGACTTAGATTGTATACTGTAGAGTAAGAAAAAAAAATACTTTGAGAATTCTTAAGCATATTAATTAACGCTAGCGAGTCGTAAAGTGCTGGTGGAAGAGGAAACCAGGGATGTGTAGCGGCAGGGCGGACGTCATCCTGTCTACGAGAGAGGTATTATACAGGACAAGATGGAGTAATGGACAGCGGAGAATCTGATTACAGTAGATCCTTACAGAGTCTGAGAGTCTCAGCTCATCAGCTGAGGTTAATGAAGACGCTACTGTAGAGGAACGCACTCCTCTTCAGCTCTCACGGTCTGCTGATGAAGATCAGAACAGGACGAGCGAATAAGGCCACTGTCTCCCTCTCTCTTTCTCTGGTCACTGCGGGAAACGCCCGAGACTGCCAGAGAGACATGCAGGAGATCGATAACTCTCTCACTCCACAAACATCACACTCAGATGAGTTACCACCAAAGCCCAGCGAGACAGCGAACGCCGCCCCTCCCCTTCACTGCAGATACTGAATCACATCAGAGATGCAGCATTGGAGACACACACAAAACACATCCTTTGCCTTTCACCGTTATAACTCTTTACAGACATCTACTGTAGATGCTGCAGGCTTCATGCACCATTTTTATTGTCCTAATACACACTCGGTATAACCGCACATTCTGTGGAACAGGTCAGGTCTTAGCCATGTAAGAATAGCAGGCTGGAAAATGAAAGCTAAACAGGATGCATCGTAGTATGCAGAATAATTAACCCTTAAATGCATATTTAATCCAAACTGATCAAAGCTCTCGGTCTGATTCATTATCGTTTCTATAGTAACATCTCATACATATGGACTTATTATAAAGTGTGTTGTTATTTAACAAAGAATAAAAAGGTATAATTGTTGATATAGTGAAGTTTTCTATAAGGTCATGTCTAAGTAGCATTAATGAAGTCTCCAGGATTTTCAGTCCTACACAAGGTCGTAGAGAACCTGGATTCCCTACCAGACAATCACTGGTCGTCTTATAATATTGTTATTTATTACTTCAGAAAATGTAATTGTTGTTGTATAAAATTCTACAAGTAAAATACTTACAAGGAACATAAGCATCAAAGCACCCTAATTATATTCGTCTGACAGCATGTCCCATATTGTACTGTGTTCATAATATACACACCTACTGATGAGCCCAGCAGTAGGTACTGAATCAAATGCAGCAGGTACTGAATCAATTGCAGTAAGTAATGAATCGATTGCTGTAGGTACTGATTCAAATATTGTAAGTACTGAATCGAATGCTGTCGGTACTGAATCGAATGCAGTTGGTACTGAATCGAATGCAGTTGGTACTGAATCGAATGCTGTTGGTACTGAATCGAATGTAGTTGGTACTGAATCGAATGCTGTTGGTACTGAATCGAATGCTGTTGGTACTGAATCGAATGCTGTTGGTACTGAATCGAATGCAGTTGTTACTGAATTGAATGCTGTTGGTACTGAATCGAATGCTGTTGGTACTGAATCGAATGCTGTTGGTACCGTCACAGTACATGATCTTGGACACGTGGTCTTGTTAGTGCACCTGGATCTTGACTGTGTCCTGTGTGATATCAAGATGAAATTACTATAAATTTGTAAATCAGTCACAATAGAAAGATAGCATGGTTACTACAGCACTGTGTGTGTGTGTGTGTGTGTGTGTGTGTGTGTGTGTGTGTGTGAGAGAGAGAGAGAGAGAGAGAGAGAGAGAGAGAGAGAGAGAGAGAGAGAGAGAGGAAAACAAACCACAAACATGGACAACCGCTCATTTGTGCAAATCAGAATCCTCTGGAGGGCCATTATTAGGGGGAGGGTTTGGCGGTGGGGGGTATGGGTAAATGGGGCAGATTGAGGGGGGAGGGGTGTTGTTGTAAAAAAGGTGACGACACATTTTAGTGCAGTTTTATAAATCCTCACTTCTAATTTACTCTCTCTCTCTCTTTTTCTCTCTCTTTCTCTCTCCCTCTCCCTCTCTTTCTCTCTCTCTCTCTCTCTTTCTTTCTCTCTCTCTCTCTCCCTCTCTCTCTTTCTCTCTCCTTCTCTCTCTCTCTCCTTTCCTCCCTCTCTCTCTCTCTCTCTCTCTCTCTCTCTCTCTCTCTCTCTCTCTCAATTACTAACCATTTATCCCATTAAACCAATCTTCCCAAGCAGCATCACCTGCACAGTTAAAACATCCTCCTACGTGCTCTACACCATCCAGTTAGCCTCAGAAACATGGTTTTGGGTTTCCTTCTGCAGGAGTTGTAAGAGAAGCCGAATGAAAGGTCCGTGAATACAAGTGAAGTTGGAAGGATGATATTTTTTAACTCTTCTAACTACATACAGAATATTCCACAGTAACACTTAACAAACGTTTAAACTAATAACTAACACACACCTCCATCTCTTCCCAGTATCACACTCACTCTAGGGAAAAAAACATATGAATAAAATCTTCTGGCTACACGGTTATTATACAGTGTACAGTTATAGAAGGAAATGATTTAGAATCGTACTTTTATAATCGGTTTATCATTTAAATTCCAAATTTATATTTTACTATAAAGCCGCTTTGTAAAATTGTCCAGTGTTGAAAATGAAATTAAACTGAATTATTACTAGCAAGTGAACAAACCTGCTCAAATCTCTCTCGTCTTACAGACAGTTAGCGAACTCCGCTAGCTACATACATACATGCAGTACAGTTCACCAGAGGAACCTACAGAGGAACTAACTCCTGTTCCATGCTTCTATTTTTCTTCACACATTTTATAGAATTTATCTGAATGACAAAATCAGTTAAAAACACAGTTATTAGGTTTTCAGACATTTTCCCAGACAAAACAAAATCGTGAGTGTGGAAGTAAAGAGATGTCGGACCGTGTGCGCGCCATACAGATGTGGCCTTTAAGAACGCTCGTCTTCTACCGCGGCATTCGGCTATTCGTGCCACGGCGTACCGCGGCTTTCTGCACTTCTTTTCGGGGGGGCTATCTTAGCAATCTCCTCGATGTGTTTCGCTTCACAGAATATCCACCAGGTGGCGCATAAGAACCCTGTTTCTCTTAAACACTCAAAGGTGTTATAATTGTATAACATAAATAAATATAGATTGTATAATATAAAAAAAAAAGTGACATACGGCTAGGTACGGTGACCCATACTCAGAATTCGTTCTCTGTATTTAACCCATCCAAAGTGAACACACACACACACACACACACACACACACACAGCAGTGAACACACACACACCGTGAACATACACCCAGAGCAGCCATTTATGCTGCGGCGCCCGGGGAGGAGTTGGGGGGTTCGGCGCCTTGCTCAAGGACACCTCAGTCGTGGCCGGCCCGAGACTCGAACCCACAACCTTAGGATGACGAGTCAGACTCTCTAACCATTAGGCCACGACTTGCCCCACTGTTTATATTATAAACTGCCTCACGTGTATTCTGGCCACGTGAAAATCAAAAATCAAAAATTTGCACAACATGGACATGTGACATATCTAAACACTCAGCACAATGAGGGGAACTGCCTCACAGGTATTCGGATCACGTCACATGCTCATGTCCGCTCGCCTCCGAAAGTATCGGCACCCTGCGGTCCAGTAGCTTTCGCAATCTTTCTGTCCACTCGCCTCCAAAAGTAACACCGACCCTTATGTCCACTCGCCTTCAAAATGCACCGGCCTTTGCAGATACTTGCACCGTCAAAGCCAACATCAAAGCTTGTCGCGACGAACTTTACAAATCTAGTTATTATATGTCGCCTACATTTACTCAAATAATAGCAATGTAAATAAAATACTGTATAAAGGAATATATACCCACATATATATTATATATATATATATATATATATATATATATATATATATATATATATATATATATATAAATGCCTTCTGTATTGCATTCGTTTTGTACATTTACAGGTGCACAAATACTGGCTAATTTTAGTTTCATTAAGACACTGCTGTGTTCTGTATTGATCAATGTTTTCTGCAAATTTGTATTTAACAAGCCATGTTATTATTATTATTATTATTATTATTATTATTATTATTATTATTCAAA
>NC_062525.1:25778474-25783474 GCF_022655615.1 Tachysurus fulvidraco
TTCACGTATTACGATACAATGAACCGACCTGATAGAAGAGATATTAGCATGCCTGGGCTACATGGGCTAGTCCTACGCTCATAGAGGCTATGTGCTGCATCAGTAGGTATGGCTCTGAAATGCACTAAATATAAGCGGTGTGGAGGCTGCGGGGTTCTGCAGAGAAACGTTGGTGAGGTTTTTTTTCCTTTTTACGAGGAGCGTGCTCTCAGCCTGCATGAATAAATAAAACCCTCCTCCTGTACCGCATCAGGAAAAAAAAAGAACCTAGGATCTGTTCTTAAAGATGCATTAAAGAGAACAATTGAGCAGAGCTAAGGTTTTGACAAAAGAAGCACACACGTGTGCTATAGGAGGAGGAAGGTGGAGAGTGGTGGGGTGATGAAGGAATAAACCTCAGCAGGGAACACCGGCAACGTCGTGGTTTAAAGCAGACGGCCGACGAGTGGTGTGTCCGGCGGGGCAGATTGTAACAGACAGGTAGGATGGATGGGAGAGAGGACATAAAGGGAAGTGAAGAAAAGGGAGGAGGGTCAGGACAGGGGATGCTGTGTGTGTGTGTGTGTGTGTGTGTGTGTGTGTGTGTGTGTGTGTGTGTGTGTGTGTGTGTGTGTGTGGAGGGGGGGTATGGGACAGGGTAAGAGTCTTTCACAAAGCCCTAGGGAGTGCCTGAGTCCATGGCATTCACAGCTCATCTCACCAGCCATAAAGCATGAATAGGGAACAATCGGGATATCGGGAAATAGCACACACGTTCACATCCAGCAATAAGACACCGTAACCGGCGGAACCGTGATGAAAATAACGGCAATTCCATACTTAAAGGACATCCTGTAGGGAATGAAGGACTAATCTTAGCAAGTTTCCTGAAAAAAAAAATCAATATCTAGTAAGACATTCAGGCAGGTAATCAGTCGGCACTTAGAAGGATCGTCTGTTCTATCGTCTATTGTGTTCTTTCTTTCTAAAGCACATTAAGCTGCTCCTATAAATAAGTCCGAAGCGCAGCATCTTTCACTGCAGTCTCACAGGTGATCTTCTCAACAACAACAACAAAAACCTCACACGAAACGACTTTAATGCCCGTGGACGTCCCGACGCTACCCGTATGTGTGAGCTGCTTCCACAAACTACCAGAACAATACAATGGAACCTCCACCCCCCCCACACCCCGCTCCAAGCCGTACGCCTTGTTGCCCTGTCTGTACCTTTTTCTTGCCTTCCCGAGACCTCTTCCTGGTCTTCCTCTTCTTATCCTTCTCTTCCTCGGCAGCGGCGAGATCCAAATCCGCTTTCTTCTTCAACTGGGACGCAGCGTGCGCCATGCCTCAGAGGGGTATCCTGATGGTAAAACGAAAAAATAACGTCCGAAAAATGGATCTTGAAGAAGGACAGAAGGAAGAAGACCCCTGCGAGATGGAGGGATGTATCTCTGGCTGTCAGAGGCAAAAAGATTTTTTTTTCCTAGCTGTCTGTGGATGGGCTGATTTACGGCTGTATGTGTAAAAGAGCATTTTTAGGGATATGCTGTCGTCCACTTGGTAGGTTTCTTCCTGGCCCTACCTGAGACCATCCTCATGGTGGGTAGCAGAGAGAGAAAGTGAAGGATGCAATGAGGCTGAGAGAGAGAGAGAGCGAGGGAGAGGGAGAGGGAGAGAGAGAGGGAGGGAGGCAGCTGGGACAGCGAGAGGCAATCTTGCGCTTGTATCCTTCACCACCAGCTGGAAGTGCATAAGTGTGGGGAGGGGACGGGATGGATGGGGGACTTCTGTGCAGATTAGCACACACACAGAAACACAGGTGGGGGATGAACACACACGTACACACACACACACACACACACACACACACACACACCAGCTCGGAGCAAATTGCTTTATGTGAAAACGATCATGCCGTCCCAGCATGTGTGTTGTTCGATGTCTCGCGTTGAGCCTCACCCATCGTGAGAAAACAGACAATATGCTGCCTAATCATCATCACGATATTATACATCGCCAATGTGTGTATTACATCAACTGCGTTCACATGTCGGCTCTTTATTCCACACGGCACCTGAACCCATGATGGAGAACTGCAGTGTGTGAATGTTAATGACGCGGCACAGGGCGGGCTGAGGGAAAAGAACGCTGTGCTGCCATTGGTCGCCTTTGCTCTGGAGCGCACCATGCGAAGCACAACACGTGGTGGGATAAAAAGAGAGCGGAAACGAAAGAGTGCGGCACAGAGCCAATCCATTTTTTCACATCCTGTCCCAGACTGCCTGCCGCGTCCGAAGCTGAACTGTTGCTAGGTGGAGACCGTATTCCTTTTATCCTCCTCTTTTTGGATGAAGAGCTTCAGCAGCGATACGGAATAGGAACAGATGGGGGTTTGAGAGCCATGATGCATGAATCTGAACTGTTCTGTCCCTCATAATGAATGCATTACAAACATAAAGGGCAAATAAACAGTCCAGATAGAAGACAAAACCCTCACATCACTAAAAAGCTTATGATGATGAACTGGATCAGGTGTTTTAGGACATCAGTAATGGGAAGGAAATGTGACGTAGTTACACCCTTTAACATCCAGCTATATCAGATTGTACTTAACATCATGTGTGTAGATGGATCGGGTCAACATCATGTGTGTCCATGGACCAGATCAACATCATGTGTGTCCATGGACCAGGTCAACATCATGTGTGTCCATTGGACCGGGTCAACATCATGTTAACCCTTATCCAAGCCTATATCAGTATAAGAGACTTCACAGGGTTTCCTTTGGGTTCTCCCCCAGAACAAGGACATGTTGTAGGCTGTCTGTCATCTCTAAACTGTCCATAGTGTGTTCCTTTAGACTGAGCTAATGCATCAGTGAAATATTTGAACACAAACCTTTTACATACATCTTTCCCAAAGGTGCCAATAATTTTGGAGATGACTTTATCTGTCAGTAATGTACATCATTTATTATTTATTATCTTAACAATTACTACTACTTCTACTTGTCTCTCTCTCTCTCTCTCTCTCTCTCTCTCTCTCTCTCTCTCTCTCTCTCTCACACACACACACACACACACACACACACACACACACACTCTCTCTCTCTCTCTCTCTCTCTCTCTCTCTCATACACACACACACACACACACACACACACACACACTCTCTCTCTCTCTCTCTCTGTCTCTCTCATACACACACACACACACTCTCTCTCTCTCTCTCTCTCTCTCTCTCTCTGTCTCTCTCTCATACACACACACACACACACACACACACACACACACACACACACACACACACTCTCTCTCTCTCTCTCTCTCTCTCTGTCTCTCTCATACACACACACACACACACACGCACACACACACACACCCTCCCTCTCTCTCTCTCTCTCTCACACACACACACACACACACACTCTCTCTCTCTCTCTCTCTCTCTCTCTCTCTCTCTCACACACACACACACACACACACACACACACACACACACACACACACACACACACACACAGACACACACTTTGACTTCTATTTGCCTTTTGTGAGGTTAAAATTCCAAACCCACGATCCCTGATTAATGATTTATTATACAGTAATTTTCCACATATCTGTTCTGCCACTTTCTTGCAGGCAGAAACACCTGTACAGATGTGTGGGGTAGAAATAGGGCTGGCGTTAAGAACCCTGATGTACTGTATATGAATAAAGAAGTACTAGCGGTGTAAAGTGGCCTTCAGGACGCTAATCCTTTCTTAGCTAACGTGTCAGGAAATAACATAACGTTAGAAATAAGGGAAGATTAAGCAAAGACCCCACACTAGTCTGGTTCACTGTTAGCCACATGGGGTAAATGTTGCTTTCAAGAACAGTGGCACGTGTCAGGAAAGGTTCAGAGACATTAGCACTTTGTAGCTATCGGGAAGCGCCATCTTTACCCGAGAGCTTCAACTTCAGGTCACTGATACTCTGGACTAGAAAGATCTAGTTGTCTTAACCACAGAGCCATTTCTGTCCCTTCAATCAGTGTATCTTACAGTAAACTGTGGCCTCCATCTCCGTTTACATATGAGATAAATAGAGGCCTCCCAAAAAAGATCCAAATCAATTCCTGGAAAAAACATTTTCACTCGCAGGGAGTCGAGCGCTGAAATGTACGAAAAGCATCAGAAAGCTTCAAGTAATCCGTGTCTATAGTATTTTGTCCAGAACCGTCAGAGATTCATTCATTTACTACCACTTGTACGAACTACTCGAACTATCTCAGGCGTCATCGGGCATCGAGGCAGGATACACCCTGGACGGAGTGCCAACCCATCACAGGGCACACACACACTCTCATTCACTCACACACTCACACACTACGGACAATTTTCCAGAGATGTCAATCAACCTACCATGCATGTCTTTGGACCGGGGGAGGAAACCGGAGTACCCGGAGGAAACCCCCGAGGCACGGGGAGAACATGCAAACTCCACACACACAAGGTGGAGGTGGGAATCGAACCCCCGACCCTGGAGGTGTGAGGCGAACGTGCTAATGTGCTAACGTGCTAACCACTAAGCCACCGTGCCCCCCACCATCAGAGATCTTCAGTTTAAAGACAAACATTAACTCTTATAGTCATCTGTCTGGTCAAAGAAGATCTAAGCACAGGTTCAAATGGAAACTCTGGTGAAGACGGAGCAGGTCTGATGATCTGACAGGAAGTTAATGTGGCACTACGGAGTCGGATCTGTGCCTCCGAGGTTAGGGTTCACTTAAAAACGAGTCAGTGACATCAATACACCGATCTTCTGTACTAATGGGAGTGGCCTCTTTCACGATGACTCCGCCCTCATCCACAGAACAAGGAATAAGGAACTGGTAATAAGAATAAGTCTCGAAAATTTCTGTCAGTTTTCATTTCGAATGTCATTTTATTGTTAATGTTTAAATATCTCGCTCATAATATGGCCTCATGGGGAGGTCTAATAGATAATTAAAGTGATTTACAGTCTGCTCCATAAT
>NC_062525.1:25785974-25788474 GCF_022655615.1 Tachysurus fulvidraco
CACAGGAATGCCAGGCCCCGAGCCAGGACACACACACACACACACACACACACACACACACACACACACGAATCCATGTACAAAAAAAACATGATTCATCAAACAGCGCCAGCTTCTTGCTTTTGTAAGGTACTAACCAGTGCACACTGGGAACTGGTGATGCTCTGACCCAGTATCTAACCATCACAGTTTGGCCCCAAAACATCAACACTGAGAGCTGACTGTTCACTTGGTACCTAATTATACATGATGTGATGATCAGTGTTATTCTCTTCACCTGTCAGCGGGTTTAATGTTACAGCCAATGGGAATATATTCTGGGAAATATAAAAAAGACATAAAACATGCTGGACGAGACATTATAAACTCAAGTAAAGAGAAGAGAAGAAAAGAGAAGAGAAAACAAGAGAAGAGAAGAGAAGAGAAGAGAAGAGAAGAGAAGAAAATAGAAGAGAAGAGAAGAGAAGAAAAAGAAGAGAAGAGAAGAGAAGAGAAGAAAAAAGAAGAAAAGAAAAGAAAAGAGAAGAGGAGAAATTAAGAGAAGAGAAGAAAAGAGAAGAGAAGAGAAAAAAAGAGAAGAGAAGACAAGAGAAGAGAAGAAAAGAAAAGAGAAAAAAGAAATGAGAAGAGAAGATAAGAAAAGAGAAGAGAAGAGAAGAGAAGAGAAGAGAAGAGAAGAGAAGAGAAGAGAAGAGAAGAGAAGAGAAGAGAAGAGAAGTGGACATTACTGGCATTTCTACATCTTGAACTTTTCCAGGATTTATATTTTATTCAGAACACAATAAAAAGTCTTGCAGTTTAAGCCACGCCCACTTTGGGTTTATCCCCATTAGAGACCCAGATCTGTTTAAACACAGGCCTGTTCTCGTCCCCTAGTAATACACATCTTTGTGTAAAATCTGTATATGACAGAACTCATCTTTTATCTGTCCAGCAGCAGCATCTTCCCTTATCAGTACAGGTGAGTCGACAGTCTTCTGTTGTCATACACAGGAAGTAGGTCAGAATGATAAATGACTCTTCAAATAGTAAGAGCACATCAAATGTGATCCTCCTCAGAGGAGGCGGGACTCCACAGAGACAGGTGACGCCATCGGGTCACTGCGATTATCTCTTACATTCGGCTTTGTCTCTGTCTCTTGACGTGTCATTTAGAGCCCAGTGATAATGCACGTACGCTCTGGATGGATGGGGCTGAATCCAGGTGTTAAAAACAGTAAAGGTGTGTAGTGTACACTGTGGCATGAGGACAAAGACAAACCGTCTTATGTGTTCTCTGAGTCCCTCTGCTGGACAAACAGAGAAACTGTAAGAGGGTCCAAACAACACTGAACATCAGAATCGCGATTTAATAATCAGTAGACCTGCCTGAGATGGACAGATAAAGAAAGGTGAGATAAAGGACAGGATTATTATTATTATTATTATTATTATTATTATTATTATTATTATTATTATTATTATTATTTTCAATTCAGCACACTGAAAAATTCGTGAAAAACGAGACTTAATGTTTTTTATATCTTGTATTTTAAATAATCTTAATTAATGTATTATATATATGAATATTATTATATATATACATTATATATTACATATATATTATATATACATTATATATATTTATATATAATATTATATATACGTTTGATTCTGTGTGCATGATTTTATATATATATATATATATATATATATATATATATATATATATATATATATATATATATATAAGAGGATTTTAAATAATTTTCAGTTCCAACTTACGCCCCAGCTAAAATAATCATTATCTTTGTAACATAAGTAATAACATTATTCAAGATGTCAGCTGTTATGATTATAGTTTACGTTATTAAATAACATCATGTTTAAAAATCTGCTCATTATTAGCCTTCAGTTATGTCAAGCATCCTCCATACGAGTCCCTGTGAATGAGCTGTTACTATAGCAACAGCAGCATATTAGAACAAATGCGTTAATATAAACTGTCCGAGTTGCTGCTATAAAACCTTCTGATCAACGGCTTAAATCTATTAATAAATGCTCTTTATGTTCATCTAAGAGCTTCAGTATGAAAAAAGTGTCAAATGCGTCTCAATTTTCAATGTTATAGGTGAACAAATATGATATAAATAAATAATAATTATGATACAGAAAGTGATTATAATCACTATAGATCACGGTGAACATGGAACAATGACACTTTTGTGATGAAGGCCTTGTCCAGAAAGACACACACACACACACACACACACACACACACACACACACACACACACACACACACACACACACACGTACCTTTACAGATTATCTACATTCCTCCTAGCCATAAACAATACTGCTCTGTATTTAATACTGCTCTGTATTTAATACTGCTCTGTATTTAATACTGCTCTGTATTTAATACTGCTCTGTATTTAATACTGCTCTGTATTTAATACTGCTCTGTATTTCAGCAGCACCCAACTCAAAGTGCGCCTGAGCCCGTGACCACCAGGCG
>NC_062525.1:25793474-25798474 GCF_022655615.1 Tachysurus fulvidraco
CACTATACTATACTATATTACACTATACTACACTATACTACACTACACTACACTACACTACACTACACTACACTACACAATACTACACTACACAATACTACACTACACTATACTATACTATAATACACTATATTACACTATACTACACTACACTACACTACACTACACTACACAATACTACACTACACAATACTACACTACACAATACTACACTACACTATACTATACTATAATACACTATACTACACTACACTACACTACACTACACTACTCTACACTATACGTTGTTAAAGAGGAAACTGCCTGTCATCTGATCTTTGTGGACAGTAGTGGCCCATAAAATGGATGCACTGCAACTTAATGAGTGCTAAAACCCTCTCGGGACAGATATGTCTTCCAGCTCTAGACATTCTAAGGAATCAAAGGAGATCCGTTTGTCCGTGGCGCATGTCGTGTCTGCTGTTTTGCTCCCGGCGTCGAACGCAGGTGCAGATGAGAAACAAACAAGTGTCATAAACACAAAGCTTCAAGGAACTGTCACGTCAAAGCTCCCACCTCCAACCAGACGTGACAGGAGTGACCCTGTTATTCAGAATGAAGTGATCTACGCAGAAAAGATGAACCAAAACGACATGGACGTTCTGAGGCCTGGACAGATACGTCCAGAGCGGAGCGACGGAGTTCTGGGCTGGTGTTGGGCGAGGTGAGAGGCGACGGGTTGTGTGGCGTGTTTTAGCACAGTTGATGGTGATGGCTGAGGAGCACTTCAGCTTTTTCAACAGCTGCTTCCTAGCGTGGGTTTGCCACACATCAGAGACTGAGAGTGAGAACAAGAGTGAAAAGGATGGGTGACTAATACGAGGGCTAGCCTCTCTCTGGTACAAACACTCTTAGGAAGGAAGGAAGGATAAAACATACGCCGAGGATTCTCATTTTCTTTTGGACATTTTGTTTGAACATTCGTTAAACAAATAAATTCCATTACTGGAGGATGGTTTATTTACCTGCGGCACTCCATCCATCCATCCATCCATCCATCCATCCATCCATCTAGCCATCCATTCCTCTTCTGTACATCTTACAGGTTCACCTATCCCAGTAGACTAAGGGCACAAGATGGAGAGAACCAGGACATGGTACCAACCCACCACGGGGTAGAATCTCGCACTCACTCACACTGTGGGCAATTTAGAGAAGCCAATCAGCCTACAAGGCACGTCTTTGGACTGGAGGAGGAAACTGGAGAACCCAGACATATAGAAATCAAATTAACAACCCCAATGATGCAAGGCAAATGTGCTCATCACTAAAGCCCCCTCTTGTGGCATTATCCATTATTTATTTTGGAAAACTGGTGAAAAACTTGAAAAAATCATCCAGGATAATCACTGACTGTATGCAAAATAGATCCACAATCTATCTATCTATCTATCTATCTATCTATCTATCTATCTATCTATCTATCTATCTATCTATCTATCTATCTATCTAGTATGATCAACTTCAATCCATATTCAGCTAACGCTCAACAATATACTTTATAATAATATATCTAATTATTAAATTAAGCTCAGCTGAAATATCACAAAGATCTCAAACCAGCTCTTCACAATTCCCACGCCGTATTAAATCGAATCCCAGCGGTTAAGATACGTGACGTACGTTAATAATAATACTCGTCTTGTCACATATTTGTTTGATGGAATTTGGAATTTTTCCAGAACATGTATAGAAATGCAGACTGCAGGGAAAAACATAATACACATAATAACCTGAACCGAATTCCACCAGTTAAACTAGCCATGTCCTGTATAATGAGACCGAAGCCCAGCTAATACACTCTATAAGCCATGTTAAATAGCATTCCTAAAAAATGCTAAATGGCAAGAAGCAGACAAACTGTAATGAACAATAACAGATGCACACACACACACACACACACACACACACACACACACACACACACACACACACACACACACACACCCCTTCCACCGTTTAACGCCCTGCCTTGTGGGAAAATACTGTCATGCTTGGACACGGCGTAGAACTGCCACAGCTAAAGATCTCGTGCCAAACGTGTTCTCTACCTATTACTGTAAAACAGACACTCTTCCCAAACCGCTAACGTCCACTTACACCTCGATCCTACTGCAGACATCGAGACACCGCCAAGGCAACAAACTAGTCTGTATCCACCAGTGCTGATACCGGTGGAATGAAATGTCAACGCTGCACACAGAACTGAAGCACAAATCAGCCATGCAAAATGAATCAAAGTGAAGTGATGGGCAAATGTGCTGATAGAGTTGCGCTAGGACTCCATTGCTAACAAAGCACACATCTCATCAGGCTTGCTGATGCTCAACCAAAAAGCCTTTTGACAGAATGCGGGCGTAGAGCTGTAAATTTCAGCAGTTCGGCCCGCTCCGTCTCCCCTGCTGGCTTTTTCATTTGAAACACTAAGACATGTAAAGCGGTGACTGATCCTGTAAAGCGGTGACTGAAGCTTAGTTGAAGTAAATTAATCTGCTCGTTTTGGGTCGACGCACGTCGCAAATTCCCACAAACTGGTTCATAATTATAGACAAAGACAACAAATGGTTTGTTTTAGCTTTAATTTACATGAATCAGATTTATCTGCTTGTGTGTCTGTAGGGGGGGGGGGGGGGTTTCGCCTCACACCTCCAGGCTTGGGGGTTCGATTCCCACCTCCGCCTTGTGTGTGTGGAGTGTGCATGTTCTCCCCGTGCCTCGGGGGTTTCCTCCGGGTACTCCGGTTTCCTCCCCCGGTCCAATGACATGCATGGTAGGTTGATTGGCATCTCTGGAAAATTGTCCGTAGTGTGTGTGTGTGTGTGTGTGTGTGTGTGTGTGTGTGTGCCCTGTGATGGGTTGGCACTCCGTCCAGTGTGTATCCTGCCTCGATGCCCGATGACGCGAGAAGTTCGGATAAGTGGTAGAAAATGAATGAATGAATATGTGTGTGTGTGTGTGTGTGTGTGTGTGTGTGTGTGTGTGTGTGGTAGCCTACTGGTTAAGGTGTTGCGAGTTTAATTCCTATGTCCAGCAGGCTGCCTGCCACTGCTGGGCCCCTGAGCAAGGCCCTTAACCCTCAATTGCTCAGTTGTATTAAAAAAGAGAGATAAAAATGTAAGTCGCTCTGGATAAGGGCGTCTGCTAAATGCTGTAAATGTGTGTGTGTGTAAACAGAATGCTGGGGCTAAGCTTTAACCTTTTGCTCTGTCATGTCTTATCTTACATCTCAGTAGCCGGTCATCGTGTCCAGCTTGGCCTTTACTTCATCCTTTCTCCTGCCACATATAGTAACACATGCAGATCTGAGAGCTGACACATTTAGTCCAGCACAGATTTCCCAAATGCTAGTGACTACCAGAAGAGTATCAGGAGCACCTACGAGAACTTACTTAGTACTTTTATAATCACACTGTAAATGTAGTTTGTTATAAACACTTGATAGACACTTAAACAAAGAAGACTAACAGGTGAAAGACTAATAAGCCGTTATAGAGCTAAGACTCTGCGTTAAAACCGTACATCAGTGTGAGTCTGAGTATAAAGTCAGTCATTGGCTACAAAACCCTCTCATGTTGGGTTCTACGTATAATAATTAAGAGTTCCTCTACAGGAACAAACAAATTCTAGACATTCTGTCTGTCTTTTGTACTTTTGTGACCCATTATACTGTAATACTTAACAAAAAAGACACACATCCTACAGCCAGTTATTCTCCCAGCTTCTACACACACCGTGACTCATTTTCCATTTGATCTTAGACTAGCTCCATGCAGTGTATTAACACTTATTTCTAATCCCCAGCTTACTCCAGGACTGGAGCCTTACGGTGACCTCAGTTTCCACCTCAGTAACCCTATAAGCATTTCCAGAAGCCAGCCTTAAACAGTATTTTTTGTTCTTTTCCAGACCTTTTGCTGTTTCGACACTGGTGGGAAGCGGAATTACAAACTCGTCCAGCCGGCAGAATCCAGGTTCTTCCCCCACGTCAGCCCAATAAAGAAATGTGGTCCTGGATAGAGAAGTGCACACTAGGTCTTTGCAGAGATGTAATATTAGCTCAGCAGTGCTCAGGCTCCACTCACACTTACTGGAACACTGAAACTGCACTAATTCCTTTCTTAGCATCAGGTCTGAAAGTAAATTCAATTGAACATCATCTTGGCAAGACTGAACGAGTTTCTCCATTTTTGTCCTTCACAAGCTGTTTTTTTTCCCTAGTCTCTGTGTTACTTTGCTGTATTATGTTAAATAGACACATGCATGTAACTGATAATTGTGTACACTGTATGTCATGTAGCGTAGGCATTGTGTACACTGTATGTCATGTAGCGTATAACTGCAGCCGAATTCAGTGTCTGAGGCCTTCTTGTCGTTACATTCATAAATCCAGTTTGGAGATGACTTTAGCTTTGTGATACGACGCATTATCATGCTGGAAGTAGCCGTTAGAAGATAAACTGTGGTCAGATAGTTATTCACGTGGACACCAACAAAAAAGATGATCAGTTAGCATTAAAGGACCCAAAGTGTGGCCCTAAAAATGACCCTAAAATCTGTGATCCTCAGCAGAATTCAAGATTCATCAGACCAGGCTACGTTATTTTATTCTTCTTTGTTATGCAGCATCGTATTTCTGTTCTCTGTAGTCTTCTGCTTTGTAGCCATCCACCTCAAGGATCGATGTGTTGTGGATTGTGAGATGTTTATCTGCTCATGGCATTTGGAAAAACCCGTAACCTTTGGGTACATACATACAATACTGTTAGAGGCAGGTGTACAGATAGGGTGCCAATACATTTGGACATGTCAGTATGAGTCAGTGGGGAATTTTGGGCCATTTGAATGTCTGTATCGGGAAACCTGTAATTCCAATCGCTTATAAAAGTCAAAAGCATATCTTTTTAGAATAAGCAGCACAATCTGACACCTCGTCCCTCTGACAGATGGTGCAGGAGTAGTTA
>NC_062525.1:25805974-25808474 GCF_022655615.1 Tachysurus fulvidraco
ATGAAGGTCCAAACAAAATAACCGAAGCCCACGCAGGGGACATTCGATAGGCAAACACTAGCTGTATCTAAGGTCATTCTGAAATGAAGTGCTGAAAATCAATTACTTGGAAGAGCCCTTCTAACAATCGTTACTGAACGGGGAAATTGACAAGCGCTTAATTCCTCAAATTCAGTGGCATACTGTCAAACGTGTGGTGGCGTTCATGAACGTACAGATAAGAACGTTCATAAGGTAAAATCTGAATCGTTAACTCTAATGTATTAAAGGTGGGGATTTATGGGAAATGCCGAATAATAAACAAAAATCAAAACAAAAACAAAACAAACGTGTAGCCAATGAGCAGAAAGGGGCGGGGCTTGTCGATATGGGTGGAGAGAGTGTTCAGTGCGCGTGTGTGACGTTAGCAGAAAGCGGTTTTAACATCGACATGGAGGATAAAAACAGAGAACGAAAGAGAAGAAAGACTTACGATAAGGACAAGAAGTAGGACGTGTTAATATAGGATCAGCTTTCCAGCGCTGGAGAGAACTGAAGGAGCAGGAAGTCGGCCACATATTCACAGGTTGGAGTTTCCCGAGTCAATAACTCCTGAGCTAAACGCTGTTACTACACAAATAACACCTCTTTTCTATCGTAGTAATGTAGAGAGGCAGCTACAACCGCGTTTTGTGTAGTAACAGCGTTTAGCTCAGGAGTTATCGACTCGGGAAACTCCGACCTGTGAATATGTGGCCGACTTTACTTAAGACGCCGAGGCGCTTTCTTCCTTCTCGATAGGTGAGTAACGTTGGTTTTGCTTTGTTACACAGAACTAATATATGCCTTTGTCCTTTACATCATTATGCTTGTGTGGCATTTTTGCTTGTTTGTTTATCTACAATCGTATTGTTCTTCCCTTCAGCTATGATAAAGACACGTTTCTTTCTGTTAGTCGCCCGGGTTACGTATGTATGTGTGGGCGGAGCTATCGATACAGGGGTGGGACCCGTTTGGGTTAGGGGCGTGTTTGTTTTGGTGACTTTATACATCAACATTGGCTTTCAAACATCAGAGACCTCACCTTTAACTTGTCTAAGGCAGCAGTTAGAAAACCTACCGTTTTTAGTCCAGACTGTGGAGTGCATGGCCTTGCAGGGATTAGGATATAGCCTTGAACATTACAGAATGGACCACCCTGAGGGATTGTTTGTGCTGCTTGGAGCTTCTCCAAAATGGCACTTCTTTTTATTTAGTCTCATCCACTACCGAGGAGCAGAAAGGAACGAGAAGAGACGTAGGGAGAAGGAAAGAGCTCTTGACATGTACTGCTAAATCGGCCGAATATCCCTGCTCTGTTTTATTCAAGATGATTTTAATTTTGACAAAGATCAGTACAAAACTGTGGATATGTCTATAAATGTATAAATTTATTATATATATATATGTATGTATATACACCTCGTCTCAGTCGCAGCGTGCTTTGAGCTGACTGTTCACATATTAGACATTGTTTTATTACTGATGGAAAGAACGATTGGACCTTTTGAGCACAAATCAGTGCCACATTTTGTCCACAATCAATGCAGCTCCATTAAAACTTAAGAAGTACAGCTGAAGAATCAGCTTGGAATCTGGACCCAGTGTTTTACATTAACCAGGCCGGAGATATACTGCGGCCACGTCCTGTTCCTGGGAACTGCCGCCAAATTCTGCATTATGCGCAGCGTTTGCCTCAGCAGAACCCAATATGTTGGGACAAAATGTGCAGGTTGGCAGCGAGCAATGTAATAAGTACAAAAGCAGACACGTCCTCGATACCTACTTTAATTAGCCATCTTGTAAAACTATTACAAATGAAATGGCTTCATTTCTCTGGCACGGATTATTACGATTCAGCAGAAATCCGAAGTGAAGAGAATAAGAATCGATTCCTAGATGAACTGCGATTTCCTCTGCTTAAGATCATGTAATGATCCGCAACCATCAGGACGCTTTTACAGACTTGTGCATGAGGATCATTTTCCAGGGTTTGAAAATTTCCAGCGTACAAAATGCTTTACGTCTTATTCCTGATAACTGAAGGTGTATAATCTGATATGATGTCAGTGAAAAAGTATAAAAGTTATTATTATACAACTGAATAACTGGAGCAGTCAATTCTACTGAATAGCTGTCTGTAGAGAATGTTAATAAGTAATAATACCATTTCAGTCTTATTGACAGCCTCATTATAAAATTATTTTTATAATTATTTAATAACGGTGGCTTAGCGGTTATCACCTTCGCCTCACACCTCCAGGCCTGGGGGTTCGATTCCCGCCTCCGCCTTGTGTGTGTGGAGTTTGCATGTTCTCCCCGTGCCTCGGGGGTTTCCTCCGGGTACTCCGGTTTCCTCCCCCGGTCCAAAGACATGCATGGTAGGTTGATTGGCATCTCTGGAAAATTGTCCGTAGTGTGTGTGTGTGTGTGTGTGTGTGTGTGTGTGTGTGTGTGTGTGTGTGTGTGAATGAGAGTGTGT
>NC_062525.1:25813474-25858474 GCF_022655615.1 Tachysurus fulvidraco
TGTCTGCAATCAAAAATCAGACCTTCACATATGAACTGTGCGAGAGAAGAAAGGGAGAAATTATAATGTTAAAGAAATAAAAATCAAAGAGCCAACGTGAGTGAGGAATAAGAAATAGGGCAAAAACACAAGTGCTACTTCTCATTCCAACAGAAGGAACCCGAATACACAAAAGACCTGAAAGTGTTTTAGAGCTCTTTTGTTATTATAAACCGAAGCCATCACCGGACACAGCGGCTCTGGACAATGACATGTCGGGTCAGGGAGTGAGTTATGAATATAAGGACAAGCGGAACCGCTCACGAAGGCATTGTGCTCGAACAATACACACACTGCGAGACAATGTGGTCGGCAACGAGTGTGTGTCATGTCACGTCTTGGGTCCTAATGGGTCTTAATTGATGTAGCAAGTTGCTTCGTTTAAATGCGTCATTCAGGTTCAGTTGGGTTCAGTAATAAGGAAACCTTTTTGGGAGCAGCGTCACATCCTGTCTAAATGTAGAAATGTATAAAACATATGGCAATATGTAAATAAATAAATAAATAAATAAATAAATAAATAAATAAATAAATAAATAAATAAATAAATAAAAGGGAGTACCTCTGCTGGTGAATAGATTTTGTGATCTAGATTTTCAGTGTTTGGCAACAGGTTGGAGTTTTACAGAGCGAGTGAGAGAGGATGAAGAGCATGAGGAAGAGCAAAGCTACAAACCTGCTCGCCTTCACAAAACACATACAAATCTCTCCAATGGCTTTCTATAAATACCATATCAGATGAGACAATGACAATATTTGCTATAATCCATTAATGCACAGAAAAAGCAAACACATGGAAAATGGTGTGTGTTC
Organism: Tachysurus fulvidraco; assembly: GCF_022655615.1. Taxonomy (NCBI): domain Eukaryota; kingdom Metazoa; phylum Chordata; class Actinopteri; order Siluriformes; family Bagridae; genus Tachysurus; species Tachysurus fulvidraco. The sequence continues at coordinate 25,814,327 of NC_062525.1, forward strand.
AACACAAAGGGAATTCCGTGGAGCTTTCTGACACGAGCAGCTCCGAGTACCAGGCAGTGCTGACTCCCAGAGCTGAGTCACATGAAGCAATACTGCTAATACTCCTGAATGGCTGCAATTAAGCTGATTATACTGCCTGAGCACAGAGAAGCGAGGGAGTGAGAGAGAGAGAGAGAGAGAGAGAGAGAGAGAGAGAGAGAGAGAGAGAGAGAGGGAGAGAGGGAGTGGGAGGCAGGCTACACAGTGGATATATTTACAAAGGAGCAAGCTTGGCACGAACAAAAAAAGGTCCTATTGTTTAATTCTTTTCTTTCCTTTGTCACCATGCCCCGATGCCCCGATGTGAGCTAAAACTCTAGCTGTCATTTTTATAACGTGTTAAAACATTAAGTAGGGCAGGTGCAGATTAAAGAGGCAGAAGATGAAAACTCCCCGACCGAGGGGTCTCCGAAGCAGGCTTTATTCAGTAGAGCAATAAAAGCTGACCTGATATAAAACTTAAAGCTCAAACAAAGAGCGAGGTGCGTCCTTCCATGTGAAGAGGCGATTTAAGACCTCGGTTTTACCCCCTGAATGAGGGCAGACTCCTCAAAACAAAACCATGTCATGAAGAACACACCCCTTACTCAATTCGCAGAACAAAAGAGAAGCATCTCTGACTTCTCAAGCTCTGGGCTTTAAAGACAAAAACTTGGGAGCTTTTCTTATCTACAGTATGACATGAGCTCTAAAGGACAGACCGAAGCGAGGAAACTACACCTTCGTTATTTTCATCAGCAATTCTGATCAGACAGTCCAGAATATTTATCAGGTCTTACCTTTTTGCCTTTCTTCTTCCGGTGAGCCGACTTGCTGTTGCCCTTTTCCTTGGCTTCCTCACTCATGTTGGGCAGGATTTTCTCTCAAACACTTAGTCCCACATGTAATCAAAGCCAGACGTCCATGAAAGGGAAAGACTACCCTGCTCTGGTTTTTAGATGCGCTCTTCTCCACACGCTCGTACGCACCGCTCCAGTAGCACTTCTATTGCTTCTCCACTCTCCACAGCTCAGAAGAACACTAAGACTAAGGAAATGGAGTCACGCAAAGTAGAAATAGTGGAACTGATAAATCCACAATGGCTCTTTTGGTGGCTTCCCACCACTTTCTGACCAGCAATCACCAGCTCTACAGCTTTACTGGTTGCTTCACTCAGAGTAAATGGTGCTGATGGAGACGCTCGCGCTCCCCGGCAGCCAAACACAGAGAGGGAGGGAGGGAGAGGGAGAGGGAGAGGGAGAGGGAGAGGGAGAGGAGAGGAGGGGAGGGAGGGAGGGAGGGGAGGGAGGGAGAAGAAGAGCGAGAGGCTGGAGATAAAGAGCGTGCGAGAATTAGAAAAAACACCCTCAGACAAATAGTGGGGTAAACACACAGGGAGAAATTGGTGGTTAATTAATGGTTAATTAGAGCTCATTGCCAGGGATCTATTGCTCGCCAACTGTGGTTGCAAAGCCATTAGCAGTACACATCAGGTCCTTTTGGAAGCTTTATACTCAATCCCAGCTATGATCTGGTTACCAGAGACAATCTTGTTCTGGCTCCAACGTGACCGTCCCTAAATTCTCAACAATTTCAAATATGGACAAGCGAAGCTCTAAACGTATCTGTGTAACGTCGTCGTCACCGCCGGGCAGTAAACACAGAGATCTGCGTGATACATCCAACACCGGGGAAGCCGGGGACACAAATCAGGTGCCTGTGAGGACATGTTCCAAAATGAAAAGTGGATTTTACATTTTATAATAAAAAGCGACCTCTACTTTAAGCAGTCATCTATATGTAAAAGTAGAACAACTCTCAGCTGTCTAGATGTCGTCGTTAAAATTTCATTTGCTGACTGACCTCAAAAACAGGGTTGGGAGAAAATATACAGTACAAGGGGCAGAGAATCGTGAATCATGTAGATTTATAACAATCAGGACAAATACATGCTATTTAATTGTGGATCTTGGTTCCTTTTCTAATCTCTTGACAAAAGAAAATCTCTTTTTAAACCGTTTCCACTTCAATTTGCCAACGTGTGTGTACGAACCGAACCGAACCGACGAGATCTTCCAGAACCTTCATCAACCTTACAGCAATACACCACTTACCCTCACCTTGATGCTCCTAGGTGTTTATATGATACGTTTGTCAATTTAAAAAGTTTCCCTGTTCATAAAACCATCGTCTGATTGGCAAAACAAAACCCATCACAGGGCACACACACACTCTCATTCACACACACACTCACACACTACGGACAATTTCCCAGAGATGCCAATCAACCTACCATGCATGTCTTTGGACCGGAGGAGGAAACCGGAGTACCCGGAGGAAACCCCCGAGGCACGGGGAGAACATGCAAACTCCACACACACAAGGCGGAGGTGGGAATCGAACCCCCAACCATGGAGGTGTGAGGCGAACGTGCTAACTGCTAAGCCACCGTGCACCTTCTTCGCTACCAACATGTCACTTACTTTCCAGACGAATGTCGTCCACTAGTTTCATTTGCAACCAGCGAATCAATCTACATGAAGGCAGGGACATAAAAAACAACAACAATGTACAATTCTGGGATCCTTTACCTTTAAAATCTCCACATTTAATGGTGAAAGTCAAGCTGTCAGTTTGTTTATGACGGTACAAACACGGGCACAGGAGGGAAGGTGGGTGAAATAAGGGAGAGCATAAATCCACACACACTAAACAAAAAAAAGCTCCAAACACCAGGGCGAGATAAAAGTAACTGATCAGTAAAACGGAGTTGATATTCATCACTTTATTAATATCCATGAACTGATGTGAAATCCCAAAGGAATAGTGAATAAGGAGAGTCAGTGACAGCGAAGTCAGAAACTACCTCTGTGTTCGTAACTGCTGTTAATTAAACTTCATCGTATGTTGTTACTGAGGGCTGGACACTATATATACTATATATATATATATATATATATATATATATAAATAAATAAAATGTTAGACCAAACGTGGTCAGACAGCTGTGACAAAAACAGCTTCGATAATATCGACCAAATTTTTGATTTCCTAGCAGTCAAATGACAAAGATGATGAACTTTCGAGATAGATCCAGCTACTCCAGTGCGCCCTCTGATGGACACTGAGTGTAATGACATAAACAAGTCCACACAGTTCTCAAACACGCCTCTATCTAACAAATCTATTCCCCTATCTGACATATATATCAGTAATGAGCACTCTTAAACAGAATACACAGCCTTTGGGCATGTCTCCTATACATCACATCATATCTTAACAAGCTCAAAGATGTTCTGCTTCTGCTGAAATCCACTGATTCACATAAATATTACATGACGTGTCTGCTTAGTTTTCCTACCTGTATAAAGATCCTTACACCGAATCTACTCCTTATAAACTGCCTTTATAAACTGACTTAAAGAATCCACTTAATCTCTATGGTGTGTTTTTAAATTCTCTCTTTCTTTCTGACACACACTGAGCTGAGACGTTGACTTGAATCGTACCTACAGTATTTCTATCCACCTTTGTGCTAAACATATTTGCTTTAGAGCTCATCCTTGTGTAATCGAGTACACAGAGTTTGACAGTAATAACGCAGACCACGGCACCGGTGTGGTTTTGAGCTGTTACCCCATGACGTCTCCATCACTGAACGTTTAATGGATTCGGCATACGGTACGTTTATGATGAGTCTAAAAATCTAAGCTCCTGGTTGTCCCGTCCTACACCCTGGACGGAGTGCCAACCCATCACAGGGCACACACACTCTCATTCACTCACACACACACTCGCAAACTCAGGACAATTTTCCAGAGATGCCAATCAACCTACCATGCATGTCTTTGGACCGGAGGAGGAAACCGGAGTACCCGGAGGAAACCCCCGAGGCACGGGGAGAACATGCAAACTCCACACACACGAGGCGGAGGTGGGAATCGAACCCCCAACACTGGAGGTGTGAGGCGAACGTGCTAACCACTAAGCCACCGTGTAATAACTAGATTATGATTATTATTAGTAGTAGAATGAATGTATTATTACAAGTTTAAGTGTCTGCATCAATCTCTCTTAAATAACAGTGTGCTGCTGCCGTCACCCCCGTCGGCTCTGTGATCTTGTTGTCCTCGATTAGTTCTGGCAGAAAACACTCCAGCTTCTTCACGCTCAGGCCCAGACCTGTCCGTTCCGCATGCGGCGGGTGACCGAGACTCTGATTTTGAGTGTTTACTAAACCGAAACCGAATGCTGTAATCATTACGAATCGTAAACATGACTCAGCTTAAAACACGTTTAATTCTCATTTGCTATAAAGTGCTGATTAAGTTCTAACCCTGACAATAGTCCTGGATGCAAAGTAAAGCACAGATTTATATTCCTGGTATTGTTTCTATAGTAACCTTTAACTCACAGGGACTTGGTGGTATGGTGGATGTTCTACACACCTGTGATTGAAGAAAGGAAAAGTATAATGAGTGTTATGGTGAAATACTGATTTATATAACACTTATGAAAGAGTCTCCAGTGTGAACAAGAACAAACTGGAAAAAAATCCTCCATCCTACACTGGAAAAAAAGAAGAACATGTGCTCGGTCAGATTTAAGAAAAAAAAATATTTTGTATAGTTTACAATTTACAAAGATAAGTACAGATGGGTGACAGATTAAACGAGTAACTAGCAGATTGGCGTAAATCCGTTAAAAGTCAGTTGCTGGTGTTTAAAATGCTCCGTCTTATGTTGAATCCGGACTCAGATCTGGTGACTGTGATGGTCGTAGCTTGGGATTACTGTCACTTTTCATACTCATCAGACTAAGGAGGGGGTGGAGTCATCCTGGACGAGACCACTCCCATCCAAGTAGAGACGTTTCGTCGGCCCGTGAGGAGATCGATCAGAAAAAGAAACGTTCAGAAGCACGACAGCATGTCAGCGAAGTGCAAACCAGCGTCATCAATTTGTCTCCTGTCTGCATAGTAATGAAAATATAATGGGCTGCAATTATTGTAATTATGCTGTAAATATCTTCTCCTTCATTTGACTGCTTGTGCTAACTAACATTACAGGATGACAGAGCAGACCTTCCCATACGAACGGCTAATTGGTTCTTCGGAAATCATTAGCATGAGAATGAAAGCTCGAAGCCAAGCAGCGCTTTTCATGGCCCTGTGCCTGAACATGCACAACATTCTCTGCAAGGAGATCGAGCATGTGAACTCTGTCGAGCTTAAGCTGAGAGCACGATTAGCGTCTCCATCGGTAGCAGGCTCTTGTTCATACCTGTTCATTTTAGCAGCATCTCGCAGCTCTTGTCTGGATGTAGCCCACCCACGTGGACCACTCGTTGGGGTTTTTATGCCTTTTCATTGGTGGATTACTGACCAGTTAATTCATTAGTGATAGTGATAGTGACATGACATACGGCTAAGAAGGATGTTCTCTGTGTTTAACCCATCCAACGTGCACACACACACACACACACACACACACACACACACACACACACACACACACACACACACACCAGTAGCAGTAGGCAGTCATTTATGCCACAGTGCCCGTAGAGCAGTTGGGGGGGGTTGGGGGCTTGTTCAGAGCCAGAGACTCGAGCCCACAACCTTAGGGTTACGAGTCATACTCGACAAACCATTAGGCCATGACTAGAGTGATTTGAGCGACTGCTCTGGAAATAAAACTGACTTGGAAGACGTGTGTACTGTATGTAAGTGACCAAAGTTTCGATCATTTTACTGTTTAGTGAAATAAAAAACTCCTGATAAAGGGATCATCAAAATCTGCAACCCACAACAAAATATTCATTATTCCCACGATGACCCACCGCTCGAGGCTCGTCAGTACAACACTTCTAAAAACCCATTAGTCTTTTTTTCCGGTGTGATTCATCCTAAAAGGTCTCAGTAAACTGATCATAAAACAACACAGCGATAATTCAGGTCAGGCTGTAGGGAACGTTCTGATCTCTACACAGAGTTTGGCAGTTTATCATAAAATACACACTTTAACACACACACTTTAATACACACTTTAATACACAACACCTCAAAAAGGTGAGCCGAGTCACCGGATCAGCAGAACCAGGGGACATTTAGTTTGATCCCATGTGTCGGTGCCATGAGGTCCGTGTTTGACATGCACTTTAGCAAACCACAGAACCCACGTTCATCTTCACAAGGCTCGTTTCCTGTGTCCTCTTTCATATACCACGATTAAATCCATCCCAAAGAAATACAACATATTTTATTATCTTTTACCGTTCCAAGACTTAAGGTTTGTTACCCAGTAACCACATGCAAAAAAAATTGTTATCATTTTTAGGTCTGGAGGCACGATGGCTTAGCGGTTAGCACGTTCGCCTCACACCTCCAGGGTCGGGGGTTCGATTCCCGCCTCCACCTTGTGTGTGTGGAGTTTGCATGTTCTCCCCGTGCCTCGGGGGTTTCCTCCGGGTACTCCGGTTTCCTCCCCCGGTCCAAAGACATGCATGGTAGGTTGATTGGCATCTCTGGAAAATTGTCTGTAGTGTGTGAGTGTGTGTGTGTGTGTGTGTGTGTGTGTGTGTGTGTGTGAGTGAATGAGAGTGTGTGTGTGCCCTGTGATGGGTTGCCACTCCATCCAGGGTGTATCCTGCCTCGATGCCCAAAGACACCTGAGATCCCAGGCTCCTGATGTGTACTGCTAATGGCTTTGCAACCACAGTTGGCGAGCACAGGCTCCCCGTGACCCGAGGAGTTCAGATAAGCGGTAGAAGATGAATGAATGAATGAATGAATGAATAATGTGCAGTTTGTTGTTTAACTATGTTGAAAATTGTTTGTACTTTTATATCGTATATATATATATATATAGTTAACTTATTGATACTTGGATCCGCGTTAGTTTTGGACTCGATTGTCACTGTAGTTATGAATGAATGAATGAATGAAGCTAACTAGCTGAAAAGTTTTGAGGTTTTTTTATGTCTTCATCTGGTCTCAGTATTCACCTGAACACGACGGTCATAATAAGAGACGAGCTGTCATTCCTAAGGAGAACTGACCTGTATCGGTCTTACTAGCGAACTGTAATCACAGTATGAACAGAATGTCGGATCGTCTCGGACTTTTACATAAACGAGTACGATATAGAAGACTGAGACTGCTATCAGCTTCAGGGAAATCTGCTAGGACATCAAGCATTAGTGTAAACATCTTTCTGTTTCGAACACAGCTCTTTAACCAGCCGAGATGTGACATTTTGCTTGAGCTGCAGGAACACAAATGAAAAGAGAGCTTGAGTCGTGTCCTAATATTCCCTTAGACACTGAGACAGAGTATGAAGACGGTTAAAAACAGCCATAATGTTCGTACTGCGTAGCTGAGGTGACTGATACCACTGACACCTCGTCATGAGCTAAATGCTACCTTTTATTTCAGAAAAAAGGGTTGTTTACTGTCACATTCTCACATTCTGTAGTGAACACATTGGCCCTGCCTGTACACGCTGGCTGATTCCCAAACACGCCGCCCCGTCGGGTTACACCAGCACCATCAGCTCTGCCTAAACATGCCTACAGCATCAAGTCCTGCAATCAGAGCCCCACCTACTGGGAAATTCTTCTCATAATTGGCTCTATCCGAGGACGACGGCGTCACGATCTGTGAATAGCTCCGAAATTAAAAAACGATGATATCATTCGGTGTATATACGTTTTTCGATACGAAGGTACGAACGTGTAAACATCTTGAGGATTTACCGTTTACTACTCAGATGTTTCCACAGATGTTTTGTGAACGTGTTATTTCATCTACAGGAACACAATCATTTGAGCATGACAGTCAAGTCATAAGATATAATCTGATTTGTAAAAGGATTGAAATGAGGTGGAACCACTGCGGCGTTTTCACCCAGGGAGTCTGTAGGACCACGGACACTTCGGTGTGCAGTGCATAATAGGTACAACACCACAAACACACCATCAAATCCACAAGCCTCAAGTCTCTTTTCTTCATTTTCAGTCAGCCATTTTCAAAGCTATACATATGTGTCTGGACAGGACTCTGACATATCTGTACTAGCATGAGGAAATCTTTTCGATGGAGGTTTCAAAGCCGTTCCGTAAGTTGCTCTGGATCACATACTGTACTGTAAGGCCGTCTGCCAAATTCTGTAAATGTGAAAGCCGAGCCTGTGACAAAAACTTGGGATTTACACAGAGGTGGGGTTTGGTAGACATTTTGCCAAGCTACAGACGAACTATTTTTTCATGCCGTCCCAGAGGACGTTATATTAATAGAATCTGTTTATTTGATGCGGTGGTGTAAATAAAGTGCTTGAGCTTCTGATGAAATGATGCATCACTCTTAGATGTGAACTAAAGCTTGTTGTATCTGAACTCCCTGATGGCAGAGCACGGGTACCCGCAGCCTACAGGCGATCCACACACGCCAATGACATGATTCTCCTCCCCATCTCCATGGATACGGCCGTACGGCAGCGCGCGCCGTTTCGGGGGGAGAATGATAAATTGCTGGCAATTTGCGGCTCTGTGCGATCTGCAGACACAAAGGAGGATTCTGGAAATTACATGTGGTGTATGCGGTTCTCTCTGGGGGGTAAGGGGGGTGGGGGAATGGGTGGGGGGCAATTATGACAATCCCTGGGGTACAAACTAGAAGAATTCATCCAAATAAACACACTCTTAAATAAATGTCATCACAATAATTGGTTTTGATTATACTGAACACACAGAAGGCCACACTATGTTAATAAGGCTCGTAATTAATCACGGCACTGTTTATCGTTGCTTTGAGCCTCTGATGGATAATTAATTAATAATTTATATCATTCTGTCTTCACTGATGAATACGTCAGTCACTAAGTACTGTTGTGACAAAAGGTCTAGAAATAAACACTATATCGTTCGGACCTGAAGGTCATCGACTAAATTTTATATTCATGAAGCCATTTCTGGTGAACTCTGTGTGTCCTGCTCTGAGATTTCTCACCTTAACCAACAGAGTCATGGGGAAACTGTGGCTCTACTAAATGCACCACTTCACCTCTCTGAGTCTGCAGTCTAATCCAAACAAATCACCTCAAAAGACACATCCACTGCCATCTCACCTCTTATCACATCTCTCCTCGGGCAAGGAGCGGAATACCAGTCCCACCGAATGGAACGATGATCACCATTAATGAGGTCATTTAAAAATCCATGGCTCAGATGGTCAGAGACAAAGGAGGAACCGTGAGCTTGGGGTTGTGGAGAAATTCTATCATTAAGATGATGTAACCTTTGATCTTACCAATTCCAAACCTCTATCACATGACAGATCCCAACCAGACGACGGTGAAGACCAAGTACATCTTCCATCCCTTCCACTCAATTTTGCCTAATTTCGCCCTCTTAGGCCACAGACAGCAGCGGCATCGTCAGGTTCCAAAAATTCAGTCTCTCAATGATGAATCCCAGTGATGTCCCACTCAGGACACCCAAACACAAAGTCTACTTGTCCCAGACACAAATGCGAATCCACTTCTGGGTGACAGATTTCAGCATGTATCATGTTATTGTGTTTCATTTGGACTAATGTAATAAATAATAGAAGACCTCTGAAGGTGTGCTGAGGTATCTGGCACCAAGATATTACCAGAAGATCCTATAAGACCGTGTTGTCATGTTGTCCAGAAACGCTTGATTGGATTAAGATCTGAGGAATGTGGAGTCGGGACCTTTGTCATGTTCTTCAAACCATTCCTGAACAATGTTTTTGCAGTGCACCGCTATTAGGGAACACAGTTGGCACGAAGAGGTGTACTTGGTTTACACTACATGGTACATGTTAAAGTAACATCCACAGGTTTCCCAGTAAAACATTACCCAGAGCTTCACATTGGAGGTCTTCACGGGTTCAGTTAGATCCGAAAACACGAGGTCCGACCCGAGACCTGAGCGGGTTCGGGTCTAAAAGTTTCACGTGTACCTCGGACATTGGGTCGGGTATAATAATAGCGGCATCGGGTCTCGGGTAATTTAAAATGTATGTGTTTTTACCGAACGGACCCGAGAAGACCCGAACTACTGTATCTCTTATCTGATTTCTTTAGACCCGAGAAGACCTCTACTTCTTCACACCAGCTTTCCTCCTTCCCATAGCGGATCCTGGTTTTATTTGTTCTCCAGATAAACAGTGCATCTGGCCAGAGGTTGACAGAGGGTCCGGGGTCTCCTGGGCTTTCTGACCAGTTTGGTGCTGCACAGTCTAACATGCAGAAGTTTTTCCTGATATATTTCTATTAACATCAGTTAGCCTTGAGCACCCATGACCCAGTTGCTGCTTCACCGCTTGTCCTTCCTTGCTCTACTTTTCATAGGTACAAACTATGCACACGGGGAACACTCCATAAAACCTGCTGTTTAGGAGATGCTCTGACCCAGTCATCTAGCCACCACAATCTGGTCCATGTCAGTTCTGTACACTTCTGTGCATCCATCACATCATCTTAGAGAACTGACAGTTCACTTGTTGGCTAATACAGTATATAACCCTTGACAGGTGCCACTTTAATGACATAATAGACGTTATTCCTTTCACCTGTTGGTGTATTTAATGTAATGGCTGATCAGTGTGTGTGTGTGTGTGTGTGTGTGTGTGTGTGTGTGTGTGTGTGTGTGTGTGTGTTTATGAGTGCAGATTGTTATTCACTTTCCTTTTAGCAGTGCTGAGAAGTGACACTTCTTGATCTTTTCAGTGCAGGTCCCAGCAGGATGCGATCAAAAAGATTTCTCAAGATAAATTACGGTACGATCCAAAGTAAACATGCGACAGGTGTGTTGCTCTAATCCTAATGGCATGCAGTAGCTCTTATATCGTAAAGTCAAAATGCCAAGGAGGAAGCAGCAGTGAAGAGAAAAGATACTTGTTTTTTGGACTATGAGATACAGATTTGTTTATTCAGATATATATCTTGTAATTAGACAAGTATGTGAAATTATCTGGGACATCGGCCAAGAAAGTGACACCGTTTAATGCAATCCCACGGTCCTGAAACCATCTCAGGTTCTTGGAGAATTCTCAAGTATATCAGTGAAAAAAACAGACAGAGCTATTTGTGTTTTTGTGAGTTTGTTATAAAATACCTGTAAGATTTGTCATCCTGGTTAAGTCTAGACTCAGAATACAGAAATCACTTTGTAACATGAAATGAAACTCATCGTACAAACGTCATGTTTTTAACTGATATCTTGGTGTGAGACAAGAGTGAGGGTCTTACCTCACAACTGTCTCTCACAATGTAGTGTGTGTGTTAGGTCTTCATGGACACCTGAGCTTGACAGGGCTAGAAGGACGAGTGGAAACAATCAGTAGAAAAGCATGTACCTGAAATGTACCCGAGTCTGGTTAACTATCTGTACCTGAGTCTGGTTAACTATCTGTACCTGAGTCTGGTTAACTATCTGTACCTGAGTCTGGTTAACTATCTGTGTATAATGTTGTGTCTACAAAACCTCTTATGAAGGTCTTCATAAATTTCATGTGTGCTACATCCATCTCATGTCAATACGATAGTTGTCCTTTATTAGAAGCACTTGTTGTAGTCACACAGGTTCTACTGTCACATGACCAGAAGATGTCTGTTGGCTATAATTCACTAACTCTTTGACTTGTCGTACTCGTCGTAACCATCATCTACACCTCATTGTTCTACTTGTCCAACGTACGGTTTTGTTTCTTTGTAAGTGCGACACGTCAGGAACGAGAACTTCCTGGAGCTTTATTGTTTTGATGAAATCCTCTTCATAATAGAATCTTACATGTAAATCGTCACACCATGAATAGCTGCTAACGTCCCTGCTGATCACCGTGTATGTCTCTGTTACTATGTACTCTGTATTTATCGTGGCATCGTGACAGTTAGATATTAGCATTCAGCTAGTTTGCATGAGGTATTTTCATGCTAGCTAACATTTGAGAGATGAGGAATAAAGCAGATAGTGTGTTAGTTAGCACTGGCTAATGTCGGTACTCTGTGACAGAGACTCTTTACCATCAGTAAGTAGAATGAGAATGTGTTTTGAGCCTTTGTGGGAATCTTCTGCTATTATTTTTGTACTCTTTATAAATTTAAAGTTAGTGAAGAATCTGAATTTTACAGGAACTTCTGTAAAGAATTTCTGTACTCAGATCTAGTGACTAAAACATTCAGGATTATTTAGTGCTGCATTATTAATACAGTGACAGCTCCGTTCTTACACTCAGATATATTCATGCAAAGCATTAGCACAGAAACGTGACCTCTGAGCCACGAAAGCAGACACACAGCCTACAGGCTACAATCTGAAACCGACTGACTGTCTGAAGGGCGTTCGTACTCCTTCATGCCAGTGTCCCAAATAAACCCCTGTACGTATCGTCTCCATGATCGCACGGCCGTCTGTGATGACTGACACCTTGTTAATACAGTACAGTTGTTGTTGTTTTACAATTTTTTTTATAGCAGCTTCCTTGTCGTTGTAATACGTGTAATAAGTAATGTAATAAGTCACTGACGCTGCTTAGAAATGAGCTGAAAAGCTCTTAGAAACTGGACGCCGGTTAATGAGTAAATGAATTCTCAGGTCTTTATAAGGTGCCTTGGTTTTTCTGAGGTTTATATAGTTCAGGCTTCTTCAAGCACATTTTCCTTTAAATGATTATGTGGAATGTGACAGAATGGCATTTGCAGGCCAACGTTATCTTCTCTATCTCCATGGCCTTTTGTTCTGAACACTCGTTCCTGTTTTATTCATGGTGCAGTAAGCTGCAGATCTAAGTCCAAGGTAGCAGTCTATAAACTAAATGTACTGTCAAAAAACTTGCCTTTTTTATTATCTCATACAATAAAGCCTTAACTAACTAACTAACTAACTAACACACTAACTAACTAACTAACTAACATTAACACAAGCACTTCTGAAATGACGATCCAAACGGTGGAGTCTGGTAAAGCAGCACAGGCCTATTAGACTCTATTAGACATTAACAAACCCAGATGACGACACCATAACTGTCATCTCGAAAGTTTAGGTTTGGTGCTTGCGAGCAGCTCGACGGTTCAAATCCTGCAAGACGTTCACTCTAACACTTCGGGACTTTTAAGATTAAAATATTTTCCTGATGCATAAATGTGCATAAACATTTTAAGACATGAATCTATAGTATGTACGGAATGAAACATGACAGGATCTGTTTGTATAGAAATATAATCCTTTACGAGGCGCCGTGATCCTCTTACAACACCGGATTTGGCAACGACGGCTTTTTAAATAATGGATTATTGTATGATACACTTTGATAGGTGTATTTATGGAAAGCAGTAGAAACTCCTTACTCGTCTCCTACAATTAGAGGAAAAACTGCTAAGCTTTGAAATGATTTAGAACTGAAGCACAAAAAATAGCTACAAGAATTAGTATAACTGTAATAACAATACAAATCAATCTCGTTAGATGGAAACATTTACAGTTCAAAATATTTTTTCCAAATCCAATCTTTAACAATTTCCTGGGTATCGTATCATTCATTCATTCATTCATTCATTCATTCATTCATTCACTTCTACCGCTTATCCGAACTACCTCAGGTCACGGGGAGCCTGTGCCTATCTCAGGCGTCATCGGGCATCGAGGCAGGATACACCCTGGACGGAGTGCCAACCCATCACAGGGCACACACACACTCTCATTCACACACACACTCACACACTACGGACAATTTTCCAGAGATGCCAATCAACCTACCATGCATGTCTTTGGACCGGGGGAGGAAACCGGAGTACCCGGAGGAAACCCCCGAGGCACGGGGAGAACATGCAAACTCCACACACACAAGGTGGAGGTGGAAATCGAACCCCCAACCCTGGAGGTGTGAGGAGAATGTGCTAACCACTAAACCACCGTGACCCCCGGTATCGTATCAGTACCGTCATATTTACGTGTGTGTGTAGAGTTTTTATCCAGTTTTCTCCTCCAGTCCAAAGTCATGTGCTGTAGTCTGATTGTCATCTCTAAATTGTCTGTAGTATGAGTATGTGTGTGTGTGTGTGTGTGTGTGTGTGTGTGTGTGTGTGTGTGTGTGTGTGTGTGTGTGTGTGTGTAACTGTGTTCTGATTGGTTGGTACCCGTGTCCAGGATGTCCCCCATCTTGTACCCTGAGTCCCCTACGGAGGACGACATCCTGCCCGTTATAAAGCTGACATCTAAAAGCAAAGACTCCTTCCGAAAAGGATAAATAAATGTCTCTGTCTCAGGAATATGAAACAACACATTAATCCGTTTACTGTTAGTCTTTATGTGGAGCGTCCGCTATACAGGTTCTGGTGAATGAGCCGTTACTATGGAAACAAGCACATTAATATAAAACTGTTAGTATAAAGCTGCTGTTGTAGAAAATCAATCAACCACTTCTGACCAATCAGATTGTAGATTTCAACAATATCTCCCTCCCCACACACACACACACACACACACACACACACACACACACACACACACACACACACACACAGCTTTACAGCTGAGGAACTCCAGATCCAAGCAACATTTAAACACTCTGGCTTCTTTTTTTCTTTTTTACAATTTACGCTCGGTGGCCTTGACTTTGCTCTTGCGCCTCGTTCAAAAGGGATGTTTTCACTCCTAAAAGGGTTGCATAGCAAAATTAGACAAGTAGCAAAGCATGGAGCTTTCTTCTTTTTCTGTTTTTCCGACTTTCTCACACAGTAAGCCTTTGTTTTTCTTATATAATAACGAACACTTCCTAAGCAGATATATAACCCTGCTATACTTTTAAAACACACTCTGATTAATCTTCTTCCTCGCTTACAGACTGAAGTACACTGTGGCTCTTTACAAGAAGCTTTAACTGTCCTTTATACAAAGCTGAAGCGGTACACGGTGAAACGAGACGCCGTGCCTGCAGGACCGTGCTGCTTCAGACAGACGGACTGCTAAGCCTTTAAAAATGCTCAAACATTATTTAAAAGAATCTTATAACTAAGTTTAATAGCATTAATGTCGGTTCGTCGGTATAAATACATTAACATCTTATAGGTCAGATTCAGAGCTGTTAATAGTACATGTAGTGAGAATGGAGGATATTTAGGTAAAGCATCGTTACTGCCACATTCCATACATTCCATACATTCCGTGAGCTGACTGCACTGGTTGAGGCTGTAACAGGAGACGGTGAGCACCTGGAAAGTGCTGTGTGTTGTGAAGTTACTGAACACTGCAGTACACGTAACATACTTAACTATCAGCTCTTTGGGCCTGTGACACTTCACACAGTCTATTAAGTCTTATGTAAACGTTGTTGTTGTTGTTCAGGATCGCAGTAAACCGTCCGATCCGCATATTTGACTTTGGAACAGGTTTTACACCAGGATGCCCTTCCTGGTGCAACCCTCCTATTTTATCTGGGCACTGGGATTTAACCCATCAGTGGCTGGGTCGGGTTCACCGCCCGACTCCAGGCTCCGTCATCCCAGTGCTACAGAAGATCAATGGATGGAGAAGATGACTTGGTTCCTGAGGTTCTGGTATCTCTGTAATAGTTTTGTCTTTGTAGCTCAAAAAGAGAACAAAAGCTGCTATAACATGAGAGAAAATACATGTTCTGTTCCATGTAACGGTGGACCCGATGTATGTGGAGTAAGAAGAACGAAACTAAATTTAATTTAAAGGGCTCTTAGCAATTGAGAGATTTTCCATGTCCATTACAGCAGTGATAACTGGTTTGTTGAGACCGAGTTACAACAACATCAGTCATCAGTTTCCTGTGGAACATCCAGAGCACCTCTGAAGCATCTGCATTCAGATTAAAGTCCAGATATATAGCATAAAGTTACATCATAAAGTCTAGAGAGTCTGCAGAATGATCCTGCTGAATGTAGCCAGGACAGAACACAGAGCTCAGTGTAAAGAACGTCAGCCGACTACTAGAGGAACATTGTTTAACGATAGCCATGAAACGTCCCTCATGATGAAACGTCCTCTCCTGATGAAACGTCCTCTCCTGATGAAATACATCACTGTTTTTCTGCATGTGTTCTCCTTGCATAGATGCTTTTAAGAAAAACAGTTATGTTTTACTGACATCTAAACTCACAACGTTTCTAGTCACATGCACACGCAACATAAAGCCCTAGCACCAAAACCCAACCTGCACTAATAGGGGAATAAACTGCACTCGGACCGGACCGAGCTTAGGCTTCTCATTAATGGAACAGAAATGCAGACTCGAACATTGACATTGTTAGTAGAGCTGCATGTTAGGAAGTACGATTCATCCTAACGTCACTGTTTCTGTGTGCTATTAGGTAAGTAACTAGCCACATACTCCTGAGTCAGCAGTTCAGCTCTTTAGATGGATCCTGGCTCTTCCACAGTGTGACTGACTCCCTGCAGCGTTGGTCCGGTTTCAGAGTCACTTTATTCTATTAAACTCTGCTGCATTTGCGTTCATTTCATGTCATCACTTCACAATGTTTTCTGTCTTTTTTAATTTATTTTTTTTGGTACTGTTATGTGCAGTAAGTCCCTTCCCAGGTTGCTTAACTTCCTGTTCACACTTTACTTCCTGTTCTGACTGTACTGATTGTACTGAGTACTGAATGTACTGAGTGTACTGTGTACTGATTGTACTGAATGTACTGAATGTACTGACTGTACTGATTGTACTGATTGCACTGTGTACTGAATGTACTGAGTGTACTGTGTGTACTGAGTGTACTGAGTGTACTGAATGTACTGTGTGTACTGACTACACTGAGTGTACTGAATGTACTGACTGTACTGATTGCACTGTGTACTGAATGTACTGAGTGTACTGTGTACTGACTGTACTGACTACACCGACTGTACTGACTGTACTGATTATACTGAGTCAGTACAGTCAGTAAACTCAGTACTCTCTCTCTCTCTCTCTCTCTCTCTCTCTCTCTCTCTCTCTCTCTCTCTCTCTCTCTTCTTTATTAGAAACAATGACTGAGACCACTACATGTCTTAGTAAAGATACAGCCCCTAAAATCAGCCTTAGTTTGAAGCCTGATCATCGGTTTCTGTGTGACTGTGACACCACACTGACATCTGAGGTGACAGACATTGTTAAAGAAGACGTATCACTGCTGCTGTGTGTGTTACAGTATTCCAACACAAACCATTCTTCAAGGACAGAAAAGATCCGTTGTTTATGAGTTCATTCCCACCATGGAACGTCTCTTGACATCACGCGAGAGCTGCTCATTGACCAAAAAGATGAAGGGAAACCAGCTCTTTTCACCACAAAGCATCACCAGCTGAGGCTGTCAAACCATAGCAGCTCTGCCAGTCACTACGCAGCACACACTGTGTGCATATCAACTCGTAAATGAATCATTTGTGTGTCTCCAGAGGTGACTTGGCAAAGCTCTGACAAACAAGACTGCGATCCATTTAATACTGCTAAGTGGGAAATCTTTGGCTTTGTGTGAGCTGTGAGGCGAAAGTTCTGAGAGCCACATCTGCATGTGAAAAAACATGTAGGTCTTACAGAGGTTCTGAGATGTGAGGTAAGAAGGCATTTGTCAGCTGTGACAGGAAGACACACACACACACACACACACACACACACACACACACAAATGCACAAATGTACACACACACACACACACACACACACAAACGCACAAATGTACACACACACACACACACACACACACACACACAAACGCATAAATGTACACCAACGCACAAATGTACACACACACAGTTCCCTTTAAGTGGCTTGCCATAGATGGGCTGGAAACACAGCCGGGTGAGCTCCAGCCTCCATGTCACATCAGTGCACGGTACCCAGATACAAGAAAATTCCCTGGCTCAGGAAGAAGGGGCTTTTCCAAGAGAAACTTTTCTTACTAAAACATTGTTTATCTCCGTTCCCTTCAGCAGTTCGTGCATGTAATAAATCAACCATTAACTATAAATGACAGGAGAGCAACCACTATTAATGCCACAAGGGCAGGCTTTAGCTACACCAAACATCTGCCTGTCATTTAGGCAAAGAATTCATGTGTAATCAATCACAGGAGATTTACTCTGTAATATGCATCATGGTAAATGTTAGCACTTTAATGCCACTTAATCCTAAGGGCTAATTCTGTAAATAAGCAAACAATCATCTAGAAAAGATGTATAACTGGGCACGAATCTGTCAGAGATGAAAACTCTACACATTCATACTGAAACTAAAAGAATCAAGCACAAGCTTTGTTTGGTGTTTCAGGTTTATAATGTGGAGTGATTCCAGGCATTCGGTGTAAACCTTGGCTTATGGACTGGTGTTTACTGATATGAACTCAAAGTAATGAGATTAGACAAACCAACCGGATCAGTGCCTCATGGTCATTACTTTATATTCAATGAATAGCAAAGAGAAGGAAACAGACTGAACTCATTAAACATGTACAAACTTTCGTCAGCTTTAGAACTTTGTACCTTATCTTATAGTTTTATTGTAGTTAGGGAAAAATTAACAGGAGTTACTGAGTAAATAAAATAACTGCATAACATGACAGAAGGTTTAGGGCTGTCAGGTGTGTGAAATCACACACACACACACACACACACACACACACACACACACACACACACACAAACACACAATAGGAAAGGCTAGAACTTCTAAATGGTTTTAACGTATTTTTTTCTTCTTACACTGCCAGCCCACATTCCCACTTTATTTCCTTTCCAGAAGCAAAATAAAGCGCAGATCGCTTTGTGGGGAATCGACCCACTCACCTGTGGGGACCGGCTCACCTGTGTGCCGTTCAGTTCACCTGCGCAGTCGGAAGCCATGTTGAACTGTAACGCACAGATTTCACGCTGCTGCTTTTGCTGTACAAATCCTTCTCTCGTTAATCCATGCGTTTAGTTCTGCAAAGTTTAAACTCGTCCGTGTAAAAAACACCTGGAGCAACAACTAGCCGCAGATTACAGCGCGTTCACAGGACAGGGAGCAGGTTCGCTGAAGTGTGACAGTAAATGGGAAGTGTTTCAACTGTGGACCAGTGGGTGCGGCACTGCTCCTGCTGCTCAACACACACACACACACACACACACACACACACACACACACACACACACACACACACACTCTCTCTCTCTCTCTCTCTCTCTCTCTCTCTCTCTCTCTTACACACACACACACACACACACACACTCTCTCTCTCTCTCTCATACACTCTCACACACACACTTTATTACTTGTTCACCTGGCACTTTTTTTAGGAACACCTGCACACCTGTCCATTTAAGCAGTTAACTAATCAGGCAAGTTATCTAATTATGTGACAGCAGCACACACACACACACACACACACACACACACACACACACACACACCACACTTTATTACTTGTTCACCTGGCACTTTATTAGGAACACCTGCACACCTGTACATGCATTGCAGTTAACTAATCAGGCAAGCATCAAAAAAAATACAAAAATCATTCATATACATGTCAATAGCTTCAGGTGATGTTCATATCAATCCTCTGTGACAGTGGCATGGTTGTTGTTGCCAGATGGGCTGGTTTGTGTATTTCAGTAACTGCTGATCTCCAGGGATTTTCACACACTACATGGTTTACACAGAATGGTGTGAAAAACAAAAAACATTAGGGCAGCAATAGTTCTGTGGGTGGAAACATCTTGGCCATAAGAGAGATCAGGGGGAAATGGTTAGGAAATGCTAATGTGGTGAGCAGAAAAGCATCTCAAAATGCACAACAGTAGAAGATCCCGTCAGGTTCCAGTCCTGTCAGGCAAGAACAAGAACTGTATTAAAACAAGCAGAAAGTGAACAACAAGCCAAGAGGCTCTCAGCATTGGCACTAATGTTAATTAAAGGTAACATCCATTAGTTTTTGGACACAAAGGACATACTGTAATGGCAGCATTTGCTTAAGCTAAGGCTCGTATGCAGCGTTTATAAGGCGGCACTGTACTGTAAGTAGTTGACAGTATACATTTGGTTCCTTGTGAATTTTGTAAAACACCATGAAGCTGTAAAATAATAATAATAATAATAATAATAATAATAATTATTATTATTATTATTATTATTATTATTATTATTATTATTATTATTATTATCAATGTTGTTGATGTTGTTTAGAAAACTGCACAACAAATTTTAATTTTTAAAAAATCAGAAATACAGAAATGTGGGATATAAATTGTAGGTTATATTTGACACGACAGTTTATGTAGAACACATCAGCCTCTTCTTGGTTCATGTGAAAATGTAAAAAATCAAAAATTCTGTAGAATATCACTAAACCATGTCATCCCTGTGATAACCACCAGGGGGTGATGTTGTTATATTAGTAGCTTTCATTTAACTTACACAATCTGCAATACTGTATGAAAAGGTTCCAGTATGTAATAAATAAACTAAATGTATATAATGAAATCTTTACAACATCAATCATTCATTTAAAAAAATGAATGAAATATATTGCTTGTTTTACTTGAACAGAGATTTATCAAATCAAGTCAAATACAGTTAATACAGTATTAAAAACAGTATTAGTCACTATATGGTAATATGGTATAATCAGTCATGGTCAGTTAATTAAAACTGACAAATAATTATATTTTGTAAATGCATGTAATGACATCATTTCATTAATATACTATATTTTATCTATTACATTTTATTAGTAGGATTTATTTTGTCATTTAGGTTTTTTGTTATGGTTTAAATACCTATAGCTAATCATTATTGTATAATAATCATTATTGTATAGTAATAATCCTAATTATTTAATAAAATATGATTGTTGTTATAAAACATTTAAATATATATCATAGTTGTCTGTTTCTCATAGGAACATACAGTATGTGCTCAAGCAGTGTAGAACAATAATTAGTGGGCAGAGAAGATAAATCCTCAGAAACGATCTTCATCTTTTAAACATGGCCACTGGGACATCAGGATCTTGGCCATTTGTACAGACTTTGCTGGGCTGATTAAGCTCAGTTCAGTTTTTCCATCTGTTTACTCCTCAGAGTCATCGGAGGTTTGTGTTTATAGATGAGATGTTTTCATGGCTTTTATGGACACGGTCAACATCCGTGCTCGTGCAACGCCCTTAATTGAGCTGTTGTATGGGCTATTTATAGATGGTGTAGCTATCATTTGGGATTTATAAATAAGAGCAGCTCAGAATAAATGGCACACAAGCTGAGTGTTATGTGTGTCTGACTCCATCCACTTACATTGCTTAGTTAGATTTTTTTTAGGAATCTAATCTCATCTCGATCAATATAAAAGCTGAGCCTGTATCTGCTTTCATCAAGTCCTCGATGCTCGTCTACAACATAACCAAAAAAGCTTCATTAGCTTCAAAAGGTTTATAATCTTTGCCCTTATCTTATCAAAGACCTCTGATTATGAAAGTTAAACATAGTTAAGGCTCTTGCTATAACTATTTCTATTAAACAGTAGAATCCTTTCTGTTGTCTAAACAACATTATTACAATTATTCACTCTCACTTATTTTCTACCTCTTATCCGAACTTCTCGGGTCACTGGGAGCCTGTGCCTATCTCAGGCGTCATCGGGCATCGAGGCAGGATACACCCTGGACGGAGTGCCAACTCATCACAGGGCACACACACTCTCATTCACACACACTCACACACTACGGACAATTTTCCAGAGATGCCAATCAACCTACCATGCATGTCTTTGGACCGGTGGAGGAAACCGGAGTACCCGGAGGAAACCCCCGAGGCACGGGGAGAATGTGCAAACTCCACACACACAAGGCGGAGGTGGGAATCGAACCCCCGACCCTGGAGGTATGAGGCGAACATGCTAACCACTAAGCCACCGTGCCCCCTATTACAATTACATGCATTTCAAATGATCATTACAGTATTATAAATATTTAGTACAAATAAATATACAAGCCTATGTCTACGCTGTGCACCTTTTAGGTATTTCTTGTACACTTCTGTAAATGTTGGACAAATCTAAGTAGGAAGCAGGAGGTGATGTTACTGCAGCACAGACTGAGGAGGCTAAGAATCCCATAACAAATTAGCCATGATGCATGGCTCCAGTGTCCAGTGACGTCAGCCATAAAAACAGGTTGTATCTGCCTGGCCTTGGGTGATGGATGGTCAGGTAATGCTCACTGCCAAGCCTGCCAGATTACGACACTTGTTTCTTGTGAATGATGTACTGTACGATCACTTTGACGATAAAATCTGGTTACTAAAAAAAAATTTTGTTTTGTTTTGTAAATTATGGCATGTAATAATAGTCGATATGTACAACATCCCACAGTAATTATGGCAAAGGCTAATGCGTTTAATACACTCACCTGCTAGACCTGTCAGCGCTTTAAACCTGTCAAGAGCTTTAGAAGCTTAGCAGGATTCCTAACATTGCCAGTCTTAATTATCTTGACTGACTCCTGGATCAAGACTTGGAGAATGACCTGTCAGTCACGTAGCACATGAATGGGGCTGATGGACTCTTCACTCTTCACAAGGTTCACTTATTCACCTATTCACTGTCAGGGACGTCTTCATCCTGATCCTGATTAGGATGCTGATGGTCACTAAATCCTTCCAAACCTACACAAACACAGAGAACATGGTTCCACACAGACAGGTATATGATCTTATTGAACCAAAGCTCCTGCTGAAAATGTGCTCCTTAAACCAGGTCACACTCTCTGGCCTTGCTTTACACCTGAAGAAACTTTTCCGATATTCGTTCACTCAAATTCCTTTGGCCGAGATTTGAATAGTAACTCAGAAGAAATGCATTATTTATTGTAGTAAATCTCATCCTAAAAAAACCCACAAGGATAATATCCAGCTCCTGATCGACTGAAACTCTGTACACACAACTGTCACCTTTTTACTGCCAAACTACACACTCTCTCATTCGCAGGCAGACGGACAGAGATTTAAACCTTGGCAGGTCAAGTGTCTCAGTAATCCTGTTCAGAGAATCCATTCACTCTACATAGCTCTGCTTTGGCCTGAGAAAAACAAAGAGATTGGACTGAAGTTATAAATATGACCCTACTACGCATTTCATTTATGATTCATAGAGCCCGCATGGCTTCCAGGCATTAGAAGGGCTTTGAAGTGGTTTGCCGGCAGCATCGAGCTGCACTGATTTAACTTCTTTTATACTTCCAAGCGAACTGTTCATAACACTGAGGATCCCAGTTATCTGGAAACTGGTATGTACCTTAAGTCCATGTGTTGGGGTTCATTTTTGAAGGTGATTTTGAGGTGAGGAGGCTTTTGTTCAGGATCTACAGGCAGAAGAACAAATGTGTAATTACCCAAAAGTGCAGTTGCTTTTTCATTCATTAATAGCTTCTTTATCTTACATGGGGTTTGAAGGAACCAGGCGGTTATGATGAGAACACAGCATGAGGTATGAAAACACACTGGATCTGATTTGATCTGACCTTGGCTTACTATCTGTGGAGTTTCTGTGGAGGTTCTCCATGTTCCTTTGTGAGTTTCCTCTGGTTTCCTCCCAGCTCCCAAACAGTTGTGTATGTGTGTGTGTGTGTGTGTGTGTGTGTGTGTGTGTGTGTGTGTGTGTGTGTGTGTGTGTGTGTATTCCTGTCTCATGCCCAGTTTATGTATATTCAGATCCACTGAACCCTGAGTGAGATATAACAGTTCCTGACACACAGTAGATGGTTTAAAGCCCTAAAGCATCACTGCAGTTAATGTTCTGGTCAAATGTTGCATGAAAAACATAGATTTGTTTACAAAATGGCTGATTTAATAAATTGGTTATTATGAGTAGTTGTTGCCATGGTAACAATAAAGTAATGGCTTAAACCGTATTGTTTTGGTGTACACGTGTAGAAAAGTGTCTACACGCCGATATATAATGGCGCAGTCAGTCACCAGCCCTGTAATTCTGCCCCAATGAATTCTGTTTGTTTTTCCTGAATGAAACCGTGACGCCTGATATAAATAGCACGCGGCTCGCTGACGTCACGGGGGGAGGGAGGGGAGGGGAGGGGAGAGGGGGAGGGAGGCTGCGGCTGGTTCTTTATTAACGCTGTGAATGGAGCGTCAGAGCGCGTGAAGGCTGCAGCCAACAGAGAGCCCAGTGCATCATTACCGCTTCAGCACAAAGGGAATAACAGTCATCTGTTGTTGGGTTGGGATCATTAATGTGACCGGGAAATGATCTGTCTGCTTTTACACAGCTAACACTCCGGGAGGTCATTCTGCAACGGGGAAGAAAGCCAGGCGCAGGTCGCCTTAGTGCATCTCTCCAGGTCCAGACAACAAGAACAACATAAACACACGGTAGGTGCGGGCAGAGCAGGGGAGGGGAGGGGAGGGGAGGGGAGGGGAGGGGAGAGTGTGTTTGTGTGTGTGTTTGTGTGTGCGTCCCTGTGTGCGTCCCTGTGTGCGTCCCTGTGTGCGTCCCTGTGTGCGTCCCTGTGTGCGTCCCTGTGTGCGTCTCTGTGTGTGTGTGAATGTGTCCGCAATCCAGCACTTGCACTTACATGTGCATTTATATGTACATGTGCATCTACCTGTACACTTACATGTGAAATAACCTTTGTACTAACCTGCGCACGCACACTTACCTGTGTACTAATCTGTGCACTTACCTGTGAAATAACCTGTGCACTTACCTGTACACTTACCTGTGAAATAAACTATGCACTTACCTGTACACTTACCTGTGAAATATAAACTGTGGACTAAACTGTGCACTTACCTGTGAAATAAACTGTGCACTTACCTGTACACTTACCTGTGAAATAACCTGTGGACTAAACTGTGCACTTACCTGTAAAATAAACTGTGCACTTACCTGTGAAATAAACTGTGGACTAACCTGTGCACTTACCTGTGCAATAACCTGTACAATCGTCGTGGCCTACAGTAATGGTTAGAGAGTTTGACTCCTAACCCTAAGGTTGTGGGTTCGAGTCTCGGGTTGGCAAAACCACGACTGAGGTGCCCTTGAGCAAGGCAAACGAACCCCCCCAAGTGCTCTCCGGGCGCCACAGCATAAATGGCTGCCCACCGCTCCGGGTGTGTGTTCACGGTGTGTGTATGTGTGTGTTCACTGCTGTGTGCACTTTTTATGGGTTAAATGCAGAGAACAAATTCTGAGTGTGTCACTGTACTTAGCTGTATGTCACGTCACGTCACGTCACTGTGCACTAACCTGTGCACTAACCTGTACACTTACCAGATCCTTCTTTGCACTGCTACTACAGCACTTTGCCTACTGTACCTGGTGCAATGTCTTCCGATGTGTTTCAGTCATATG
Organism: Tachysurus fulvidraco; assembly: GCF_022655615.1. Lineage (NCBI taxonomy): Eukaryota > Metazoa > Chordata > Actinopteri > Siluriformes > Bagridae > Tachysurus > Tachysurus fulvidraco. The sequence goes on from NC_062525.1 coordinate 25,839,717, forward strand.
TGGCTGTTGTTGTGCAGAAATAAGCAGGTTTTCCTCGGGTCAGTTTCCAATCTGCATATTAACTTACACATTTAATGTCCACCCATAAGGCAGCTTCATATTACTAACTGAAAGGTTTCAGAACAATACTGTTCCCGCTGGTGTAGGTCATTGACAGGAACATCAGCACCTCAATCAGTCACCTCATGAATGCAAGCAGATCGCAAGACACTAGTTAAATTTCCGGTGTGTTCACTTGAAGGTTGGGATACGTGCACAACCATATCTATTTATTTAGAGTTTAAAGTGTCAGAAAGACATCTGCATTTCTGTTGCATCAGTGGTTATCATCATCAGCAGGTTTGTTTGTGCTGGTCAATAGATTTCACCACAGCATTGATCAGGAGGTCTGTGCTGTCACAAGGCAAGCTCGGAAGAACTTCTGTACATTATACACTCACTGGACCTTCTAATAGGAACCTGTGTATGTTTACTCACCTAATCATTTGGCATCAGTGCAATCCATAAAATCATGCAGATAAACGTCAAGAGATTCAGCTAATGTTCACATCGAGCTGTAAAATCTCACTTAGGTGTGTTCAGAGTTCAGAGACCATAATGAAAATCTGGTAGTATTTTTTTTTTTATTGAAAATTAAAATACAAAAATAAACAGATATAAAAAAAAAAATTTTGAAATACTTTTTTGGTTTAAATATTTCAAAAATATTTATTTTATTGAAAATTAAAATAAAAAAATAAACAGATATAAAAAAAATATTTTTGAAATATTTAAACCAAAAAAGTAAATTTAGCACATTTGCATCACACCTTCAGTGCTGGGTGTTCGATTCTCCACCTTACTGTATGTGTGAAGAGTTTGCATGTTCTTTCCACTGGGTATTCTGGTTTCCTCCACCATGCATGGTATTGTGATTGTCCTCACTGTGTGTGGTTGTGCCCTGTGATCATGCCTTGTGCACTGGGATCGACGCCAGGTTCCCTGCAACCACGTGTATTATGAACAGTTCAGAAAATGGATGGATGGAGGAACCTGGCAGATTTTCCTCATGCCTAATATCTACTGAAGGAACACTAAAAATAGATCTTAGGGTTTTGCTTGTTGACTCCTCTAGTCATTAAAGCAAAAATGTTTTATTACAAATAATAATTCATGTAAATATTTTGAAGATTTCAAGATGTCAAGGTTTCATTTGTGCTCTCTGACCTTTGGTCCCACTGTTTACACTTAGATAAAGGACCTTTATAAGAATCAGGCGAAGAACCCATGAGGAACCATTTGTGTCTGATGGCAGTATCAAAAGTATTGTGGAGAATATCCAAAACACACACACACGCGCACACACACACACACACACACACACACACACACACACACACAGTTATGTTGTTAGTGTCCAAACAACATATTTAATCTGGGCCATGATTCTGCACTTTACTCTGTTGTGTCTATTGACTACAGTGATTAGTGTCAATAATGCAGTGTCATGCTGTATAATCAGATCTACAGTGATGTCATGACTAATGATTAGAAAAGGATAATCTCTTTGTAATAAGGCTACGTTGATGTCTTGCTGTATATACGTAACACTCACACGATGCTATGATGATCATTTTATGACACTTACGCTCTAAATATTCTTGTGAAATCGTGTAAACTAGTATAGCGTGTAATAGACTTTAAGAGCTGGCAGGTAAATCCATCATTCTAATGATAACCTGTTGACTGTGTAATCTAATATCCATTTTAGATAAACTTCACTCAGGAGTATTTATCAGTGATAAGATTGATAAGTAATAAAAAAAACACCCTCTGTATTCTAACTAGCTCGTAGTTTGTCATAGTCTGAATGTTAAGAATATCCTCGTACCGTAGAAAGACAAAGAGGGAACGTTTTGAATTGTTCAGCTCAGCAGGAACAAGATACGGGGCGACTATTTTGGGTGTATGAAAAGTCCTGTATTACATTTTCGGTGACTCTGAGCTAAGGTCAATGATCTTTGTGGCTCATATATACAGTGACCTGATGGACATGTTCTTTGTTCCCTTTAACATAACCTTCTGTGGCTGAATATCAAACCTTTTCCTGTACAGGACACTGGGGTGCAGAATGGACTATGAAAGGCCCAACGTTGAAACTATAAAGTGTGTTGTGGTGGGAGACAATGCAGTAGGGAAGACTCGCCTTATCTGTGCCCGAGCCTGTAACACCACTCTGACGCAATACCAGCTGCTGGCTACTCATGTCCCTACAGTCTGGGCTATCGATCAATACCGAGTCTGCCAAGAGGTAACTTCTATGAGCACTAAACAAAGATATCAAAGTGTAGGAGAATGGAACAACTTGGTTTTATATACGATGAACTTGCACAAACCCGAGCTGCCATGCTGGAAATCTCTGTTCACAGGTATTGGAGCGCTCCAGAGACGTGGTGGATGATGTCAGTGTGTCTCTCAGGCTGTGGGACACCTTCGGAGACCACCACAAGGACAGGCGCTTTGCCTATGGCAGGTAAGGCTAGTTCAATTGCAACAATATGAAACCAGATCCACAGTTTCTAAAATAATACAGACAAAAGTGGAAGTTAAATCAGATTTATTCTGAAGACACAGCCACAACTATCGATCCATTCTACCGTTAAATATCAGGGCTCCGCTAACATCGTAGCAGCATCCTGTAATCAGATCCAAAACAGACGGAAAACCGAAACGTTTCATGTAAACGGATATAAATATGACAAGTCTCATGAATTCATCACGATATATACAGTAGAACTTTCATTTAACTCGTATGGCCTTTGGTTTCTTTTTCCATCACTTTCACCGTTCTGATGTATTTTATTTTAATTTGTTTTGCATTTTTAACACCTTTTCATATCAGTCTGAGTTTATATGAAGCCTAGCACTTCGTATCGATCTGCATTACGTGTGTGATGAATCATATCTGTATGTTCACTGATAAACCTCTAACTGAAGCCACTTTTATGTAAAGTGGATATATATATATATATATATATATATATATATATATATATATATATATATATATATATATATATATATATATATACATATATATATATATATAAATACTGAATACTTATAATCTTGTAATTTGGAGAAAATATAAATACAAAAATGACATGAGATTGTGGACCTATCTAAGAAGTTCTGAGCTTCCCAGATGACACACGAAGGTGAAATATATTGCTTCATATCATTTTCCTTTTATTAGGAGAAGTGTTAAATACTGTATGAGTCAATATGCCTCTTGACAACAGCTGTAAAAAATACTTATCCTATTTAGGGAACAAGTGTTATATTGATATGTTCCAGCAAAAGCTCTTTTGTGTTTGTTGCGAGTGTGTGGCAGATGGTGCTTGACGGTTTGAGTGCATGCCGACTGGAGAGACTTTCTTGCTTCTGACAGTTTGCAAAGGCTCGTAAGAAAACAGGACAACAGCAGTCACGCCCGCTTGAAGTATAAGTCTGTTCCCTGAGAGCAAATTAGAAAACGCTTCCTCCTTGATGTGGTGCATCGTTCAGCAAATTCACACCCAAGTGCACACGTGGATGCGGCGGCCTGGCCGCTCCATGCCGCGCTCCCTGTCCTTGGGCCGGTTGTCCTCTCAACAGAATTACATTTCCACTCTGTGGTGCCGTATATCCTCTTCCTGCTTCAATGGAACCTAAAAATAAAACAAGTGCTGGGGTGATAAACCCGGAGGGCAGCCTCTGGGTGATCGCCGGACCTCAAACTCCTTTATCCTTATTTATGGAATTATGACCGGGAATATGGACTTTTAAAGACGTGCAGTATACAGCAGTATTTCTGGATGCTGACATATCATACAGAGTTGACAGATATTTAGTTAGGGATTATTTTCCCCCGAATGTCCACTTGCCATTACTTGCAATGAGAAATGAAAAGAAAGAAAGTGTGTTCTGAATGCTGATTGGTTTGCAGCTGAATTAAAAATGAGTAAGAAACTGGGATGTAATCCAGAGGTGAATGGAGTTCACTATTAAAAAGAAAGATACAGATATGGTTATTAAAAAATTATGATCTTGTATGTAATGACCAATATTTTCAAAACTAGTGTTTATATTAAAGGTGAGGTCTCTGATGTTTGAAAGCCAATGTTGACATATAAAATCACCAAAACAAACACGCCCCTAACCCAAACGGGTCCCACCCCTGTATCGATAGCTCCGCCCACACATACATATGTAACCCAGGCGACTAACAGAAAGAAACGTGTCTTTATCATAGCTGAAGGGAAGAACAATACGATTGTAGATAAACAAACAAGCAAAAATGCCACACAAGCATAATGATGTAAAGGACAAAGGCATATATTAGTTCTGTGTAACAAAGCAAAACCAACGTTACTCACCTATCGAGAAGGAAAAAAGCGCCTCGGCGTCTTAAGTAAAGTCGGCCACATATTCACAGGTCGGAGTTTCCCGAGTCGATAACTCCTGAGCTAAACACTGTTACTACACAAAAGGCGGTTGTAGCTGCCTCTCTACATTACTACGATAGAAAAGAGGTGTTATTTGTGTAGTAACAGCGTTTAGCTCAGGAGTTATTGACTCGGGAAACTCCAACCTGTGAATATGTGGCCAACTTCCTGCTCCTTCAGTTCTCTCCAGCGCTGGAAAGCTGATCCTATATTAACACGTCCTACTTCTTGTCCTTATCGTAAGTCTTTCTTCTCTTTCTTTCTTTGTTTTTATCCTCCATGTCAATGTTAAAACCGCTTACTGCTAACGTCACATACGCGCACTGAACACTCTCTCCGCCCATATCGACAAGACACGCCCCTTTCTGCTTATTGGCTACACGTTTGTTTTGTTTTTGTTTTGTTGGAGACCGCACCTTTAATTTGGATTTGTATATTACTTGCTCAGCCGGTTGTGTACTAATATGTGCCAAGTACCGGATGGAAGTTCATTTATCATGGGGTTTGGCTGAAGAAGGTCAATAGAGACTAGACAGTGTCCAAGATGGACACAGTGTGTGCAATGCAGAGTTGATAGATTATCAGCTTTTCGTTTGGTCAGACAAGCTGTTTCTCTTCCCCATTGACTTCCTAGAAAGGTTTTTTTATTAGCAGCTGTTATGTGAGCTGTGTAATATCCCATAACATTCACATTCTCATTCTTGATCCCATCCTCTGACATATAATAGTTATTTTAGTGGAAATAGCCCTAGATACAGCATCTTACTACCGGATATCTGTTTTTATAGTACTGTTATTTCACAGGGCCGTAGATCTGCTGTAAACGACATACTTTGTGACAAAAGGTTCAGGGTTTGAGTCACACATAGATGATAGACAGTGGTGATCGGTTTGGTGCAAATGAGGAGAAAACTAATACAGTAATTATCTAACAACTATAGGGCCGACTACTAGTACGGAGCATTGTTCTGTGCCTGTTTTTGTTCATAGGGCACCTAGGACCTTAATACGAGTCTGATCGTAATCAAGACACTGTAAAGTCCTCTGCAAGTCCACTGGCTTCTTTATAACTTTCTGCATTTCCAGTTTGACTGTGTGGTGTGATAGCTGCGTCCATCGCTTGCCCTGTCAGCGAGTGCTACGCAATTCCTTTGGTGGACGATGACGAAGGGGTGATCATACATTGTTCACTGTTCTTGTGTGGTTGCCGGTGTTCCTCCTGTCAGCGTAGACAGTGTACTAACCTCACTCCCAGAAGGTATGCCAGCCACGTGTCAATATGTCTGCATGTCCTCCTTCTTGGTTTTCTTTTTTGTTTGTCATTTTGTTTCCCATCTTCTAATTGGTCCTTATTGAGGCGTCCCGCAAAACAAAGCATTGCCGAAGTTGTTGCTGAAGCATTGCTGCATAAGACAAGACGTCTTGAAGGACGTGGGTGTCAACCAAAGCAACCTTTCCCCATCCTGTCCGAAGGTCATTGTCAAGCCTGTACCGAGCCTGCAGGCAGGTCCTTTTTCCTCTGCATGCCAAACAAACATTTCAGGACTGTGGTTTTGCTACAGATACCGCTTGGCACCTTTCATGTACAGCATCCTTTGCTGCACATTGTTAGCATGCTTTGTAAAGTGATGTATTGCCCTTTGTTAGTAAGACAGAGATTTATGGTTGAGCAGTTGCTAGAGCTAATTTATTTCTTTTTTTTATACCCCAAGGTCTGATGTGGTGGTTCTGTGCTTTTCCATCGCCAACCCCAACTCCCTCTACCACGTAAAGACCATGTGGTACCTGGAGATCAAACACTTCTGCCCACGTACGCCTGTTATTCTAGTCGGGTGTCAACTTGACCTACGCTATGCAGACTTGGAGGCTGTCAACCGAGCTCGACGGCCGTTAGCGAGGTATTTGCTTATGTATTAACTTGTAAGATTCTTTATTCTGTATTATTTATATTCCTTATATTTTGTGTCACATATGATTTGTTGTTTTTATTAATGAGGTGAAGCAAGAGATGTCTGACTTACCAAACGCTATTGCATCATTATCTCATGTCTCATGTCTCAAAACAGGCCTATAAAACCAGGAGATATTTTGCCCCCAGAGAGAGGACGGGAGGTAGCGAAGGAGTTGGGGATTCCATACTATGAGACGAGTGTGTTTGATCAGTTTGGCATTAAAGACATCTTTGACAATGCTATCCGAGCTGCTCTCATCTCCAGACGCCACCTTCAGTTCTGGAAGTCCCATCTACGAAAGGTCCAGAAGCCCCTCTTGCAGGCACCATTTCTCCCACCAAAAGCTCCTCCACCACTGATCAAGCTCCCAGAATGTCCCCGCAAAAATCAGGATGGCCCCAGGAAACTGCTGGAGAACCCTCTCTGTGCTGATGTTATGTTCATTGTTCAAGAACACTTCAATGTTTTTGCCCACAAGATCTACCTATCTACCTCATCCTCCAAGTTCTATGACCTGTTCCAGATGGACATCTCTGAAGAGTCCCAGCGCATGGTTGTGACAGAGCTTCACAGGCGAGAGCACCTGATGCGAACTCTCAGTCTGGACACAGAAGAAGCCATGGCTGTGCTTTCCAACCTCTCACCTAGTTCCCTACGGGCTTCCAAGAGTGATGGAACTCTGAAGGTAAGGAACTTTAATGGCAAGCACCACCACAATAAGCTGTCCTTGGCAATTTGGTGCAAGGCTTTTCAAAGCATCCACAAAGAATCCGTGGTTAATCCGGTAACAGGAACCGCAGCTGTCATGACTGTGGTGAAGATGGACAACTCCTTCCAGCTGGCTCCGTTCAAAGCAGTACTGCGGTTCCTGTACACAGGAGAACTGAATGAAAAGGAGATGGACTTGATGAAGATCGCTCAGATTGCTGAGATCCTAGAAGTTTTTGACCTAAGAATGATGGTTGAGAATATCATGAACAAAGAAGGCTTTATGAATAAGGAAATCACAAAAGCGTTTCATGTGAGAAAAGCCAACAGGATTAAGGAATGTCTTGCCAAGAGCAGCTTCACAGGTAAAAGACCCAGAACACCTGCTGACTGCTGAAACATCCCGATTAATGCATAATTATAATTTTATAATAATCGTTTGATTGTCAAGATCTTTTTCTCATGGTCTTCTTTTGCAATTCTGGAAGATGTGGTGTTTAGGTTGGATGACGGCACCATCGATGCCCATAAGCCGTTGCTGATCTCCAGCTGTGATTGGATGGCTGCTCTGTTTGGAGGCTCGTTCATAGAGAGTGCAAATAATGAGGTGAGCCTTAAAACAATGCTCGATGGACTGCCAGCAGTTTTACTTTTGTGTTGTTGGAAAACTCCAGAGCAGGTTTTCTTTGTTACGGCTGTAACCAGGCATCAAAGCACATACAGAATGTCTCTGCTTTTAGAATATAGTGAACTTGAAGCCTGGCCTAGTTTTTTTTTGCTGCTTGTTGCTGTGCTGGGTCAACATACTGTACCAGTTTACATTTGGGACATCATTATTTTAGACTCTGTCCTACTTACACTGAGTAAATATTGCACATTTAGATTATACAAGTTATTCTACAAGGGGTCACGTTGGTTTAGTGGTTAGCACGTTCGCCTCACACCTCCAGGGTTGGGGTTCGATTCCTGCCTCCGTCTTGTGTGTGTGGAGTTTGCATGTTCTCCCCGTGCCTCGGGGGTTTCCTCCGGGTACTCCGGGTTTCCTCCCCCGGTCCAAAGACATGCATGGTAGGTTGATTGGCATCTCTGGGAAATTGTCCGTAGTGTGTGAGTGTGTGAGTGAATGAGTGTGTGTGTGTGCCCTGTGATGGGTTGGCACTCCGTCCAGGGTGTATCCTGCCTCGTTGCCCGATGACGCTCCCTGTGACCCGAGAAGTAGAATGAATGAAGTTATTCTACATTTCCTGTGTGTGTGTGTGTGTGTGTGTGTGTGTGTGTGTGTGTGAACATATAATTTATAACTATATGCTGTTGGGTTGTCCATTTTAATTATGATTAGATATGATTTACCCTTATACACATACTGTTTGTAACATCATGTTCCACACTCCACTGGTCCTCATTCCTTTTTTTTTATGGCTGTCCAAAAATCTTACAACCCCCTCTCGCTGGTCTCGCCTCAAATCATACTACAGCAGCCTCCTCGTATGTGCACTGGGACGTGGACCGCACTGAGAACCCTAAGGCTTTGTCATCCACTACTCTATAACTTCAGCAGTCAAAACAGCCAACAAATACACAGAAAAACATGAAGAAGAATGTACATGAAATATAGATTTAATATTGACCGTTTAAGATATTAGGAAGATGTTCTAAACAAATTGGCATTTTTTCCGTTTGTTATTTCTAAACCACTATTCGGATGGGATTAGTTCTACGTGGGGACGTGAGGGGTAAAGTAATTATTACCAGAGCTTCTCGGTGAGTTTAGTCCCGTCCCAATGTGTCATCTCTGTAATCATTACGGACAATGTCAGTAAAGATTACGGCGAATTTTACCTTCTGTAAAAAGGTCCGGGAAAATGACCTCAGGTAATACTGATCCCGTCCGAATAGACCCGCTGTAAATATGTACGGTAAAATTCTGTTAAAAGTAGTTTTTGGCGCGTTTTGCAAGCATGGAGGCGCTTGAAACAGGAAGTGACGTCATACGCACATGACGACAAGGAGGTTACTATGGTGTGTAAAGTGAGTTAACCCTCCCCCTTCTGCTAGATTTACTGAGACGTCTTGTCCCGTGCCAATTGGCCAATTAATATTACAGACGTCCTGAGGTAAAATTGCATTACTCCACGTCCCCACGTAAAACTGATCCCGTCCGAATAGGGCTTAAGACACTTATATACAAAGATTTCGTAATATATATTTTTTGTTTCATTTGCACCGAGTCCAACGATGCCATGATCATTTTTATTTGTTTTTATCACAATATCAAACCATGAACTTATTAAACCATAACCCCACAAGTCTGAGGTCAGCTCGCCTTTCATCCACTGCGAGAATTGGCATATTAAGCTTTCAGGTAGTATTATTTTGTAGACTCTTGGCTTAGTTTGTCTTATTTTTATCCAGTACACCTACACATAGTGTACTGTGTGAGTATAAAGTTACCCACTGTAGTCCATCTGGGATAAGATTGCTATGCAGCTTCCCATAATCTCTCTGTGAAAAACCTCTTCAGGACCACAGTGTGTAATTTGGGTATTCGTCCAGTGGCCTGTTACACACTGTGCGTGTTTACAGACCACATTATTAGATGTACCTACATTATTATTCCACCTCGTGTTGGTGTACAGTTAAAGAGTGTACCTTATCTTTATCCTTGTGTAGTGTGTGTTCATCGTATTCTATCTTCATCAGGTTCTCGCCGCACTGCTTCTCGGTGCCGTTTGGTTAGCAGAACGTTCTCAGCCCATTAGTAACCTTGAGGTATTCAAAAAACCATGTTGGTGTCAGTCTATGCGCTGAAAGATCCACGCAAACAGTCAGAGATGGCCGTGTAGTTCCGGTGGACTGAGCACCAGTCAATAGATCTACACTGTAATAAAATGTTGAGCCTTTCCAAAGTCCCTGCTAAAATGTTTAACACCACGTCGCTTGGACTTGCATAGTTTAGATATTGAATGATTTTTCCCCAATCATTTTATCCTTAATTTGTTCTTAGCAAATTCCACCCACTAAGCAGCTCTCTGTCGTACAGCAGCCACTAACTGGGGGCCGTGAAGGCTAACTCGTTCTTCTTTAGAAGGCTGACGTCATCTTTTCAAACTGCTACTCAAGTAACGTTACACACTTGGACGAAAGCTGCAATCATCCACATACTGTACATGAGCTCACTGAGTGTCACTAGTGTGATAGTGTAGAGACTAATGTCGTCCCTGCTGCCCTGAGAGTAAGGTGTTCGAACCCATGAGAGTCCATGAGATTACAGCAGAAGAGATGAGTATACTCAGTGTGTGTGTGTGTGTGTGTGTGTGTGTGTGTGTGTGTGTGTGTGTGTGTGTGTGTGTGTGTGTGTGTGTGTGTGTGTGTGTGCACTTTGTTGCCAGGTCTCTTTTCCTAATACCAGCAGGGTGTGTATGCAGGCAGTGTTGGAGTATCTTTATACCAATCAGCTGTCACCCATCGCTGATTTGGACCCAATGGAATTAATTGCTCTGGCAAACAGACTGTGCCTTCCCCGCCTCATCGCCCTGACAGGTGCACCCTTCATCTCTCCTCTCTCTCTATCTCTATCTTTCTCTCTCTCTCTCTCTCTCTCTCTCTCTCTCTCTCTCTCTCTCTCTCTCTCTCTTTCTCTCTGTTTTTCTCTCTCTCTCTCTGTCTCTCTCTCTATCTATCTATCTATCTATCTATCTATCTATCTATCTATCTATCTATCTATCTATCTATCTATCTATCTCTATCTGCTTTCTCTCTGTCTCTCTTTCTTTTGCACACACACACACACACACACACACACACACACACACACACACACACACACACATGTACACAGAGAGAGTAGAAATTTGGATCAAACTATCATTTTGCTTCCCCTGTTCAGTGTTGCTTAGCAACAAGAAACGTCAAGGCTCTGAAAAAAAAACGAGCTATTCCACAGACCATAGATTGTAGGTTGTCTAGTTAATGTCATCAGCCTCCATGTAAAACAGAAAAATTGACAGATGATGTTGATCTACCGCTCACATATATTCAAAGGTTTTGTGAAAGGATGCCTAGGCTTCGGTCAGCAAAACCTCCTGATTTAGACTCGTCAATTTACACTGTTTCTAATGCTTTGCCAAGATGGTTATCAATCTGAGCTCTGATTTAAAACACTATCCTTGTCCACCAGAGCAATATGCTGTGAGTGAGCTGGTAAAAGCTTCTAGGGATTTCCAAGACATAGACGGAGAGGTTCTCAACTACCTGGAGCTTGCTCAGGTATTTATTACCCGTTCCATACGATCCGTCCTCGTCGGTTGTGTTTATTATATGATGTTCACAGACATTTCTCCTTTTTTCCCCTCACAGTTTCATAATGCCAACCAACTCACTGCTTGGTGTTTGCATCACATATGCACTCACTATAATAACATCTGTGCCAATTATCGCAAAGAGATCAAGTCCAAATCCCAAGGTACGGTTAATGTTAATGAGCTGTGTGTAAAATACATGGTGTGTGTGTTTATTTATACATTCACCATAAACTTTAATACGAACATCTCTATGATTTTAGTTACTATATCCTTCACCTACTGTATCCTGGCACCGATCCGGCCGTTTTCCTCTGATTTCTCACAAGACGTGTTTTTGTCTTTTTACCATTCGGTGTAAACTCAACAAAAATAATGCAGTGAAACTCGACCCAACACCATTTGTAGGACATGTAGGTTGCAGTAGAATCATAAACAGTTTCAGGGGTAAATAAACTGCCAACACAGCAAGTAGAAACGGTTCGCTGTCTGAAGGAAGCTCATTTGATTTGAAGGAAACTAATCTCAGTCTAGCCTCCAGCCATGTTTGTGTTCCTTCTCCTTCAGACAGCGTTAACTTCCACCTCGCTGTCGAACGCATTTCTCACTTAACAAACAAAGAACACTCACATTCTCAGTATGAGTCTTAACTCGGCTCGCAGTTTAATTAGACATACAGCTAGCTAAGATTCTTAGCTAAAGACCATAATTATGTGTCAGGTGTATTCACAGTGATGAGGTGAAAAGTCTTTCCAGGCCTTCTTGCTTATCTATTTATTATTTTTTCTATCATTTAGCATTACGTCACCCATTAGCTAGCCGTTAGCTAGTTATCAATTATTCACTTATCTCTATTAAATCTCACTGTTTTGCTCATTGCTAATTAGATAACCATTGTTAACCAAGTGTGGTCTGTGGCTAAAAGCTAACATAGCAGGCAAATCTAAGTTACTTTAAAATAGCTTCATAGCTAATTTAAGTCCAGGTTTCTCGCTAACCAGACCTGTGTTCATAACCAGGTTTAATAACGAGTTCACACGTGTTGTAATGCTCTGTTTTACCCAACAGAACAGAGTAAATTTTTTTTTTTTGCACCAGGAATCACCAACAAATTCAGATCATGGATTTTGCCTATTGTATGATTAGTCACTCTGTAATCATTTAAAAATGTCATATTTTATCAGTAATAATTCTGTTTCTTTAATAATTGCTTGACATTTACTTTGGTACATTAATGTTTCTATAATTATAAATCTCTCAACTTTCTTTTATTCCTCCTTTTAAATGACAGCCTGTAATTACTCCAATGTCCTCAACCTCAAGAGACCTTTGTGTATGAGATCAGTGTGTATTTTAGCACCACCTTTCTTACCCTTGATCGCTCCTTTTCTTTCTTCCTGCCTGTTATGTGAGCAGAAAACCAAGAGTACTTTGAGAAGCATCGCTGGCCTCCGGTTTGGTACCTGAAGGAGGAAGATCACTATCAGCGTGTGAGGAAGGAGAGGGAGAAGGAAGACGTGGTCCTGAACAAGCACCTGTCTCGCCGGCGCTGGTGTTTCTGGAGCAGTTCTCCTGCAGTGGCCTGAGAGAGAGAGACAGTGAGAGAGACAGTGAGAGAGACAGTGAGAGAGACAGTGAGCGAGAGAGATAGTGAGAGAGAGAGAGATGGCACTTCCCTTCCTGCTAACTGCTAGCAAGTTTCTGTCTTAACCTACAGATAATTTATCTGGAAATGCACTGAAATCATTTCTGAGCTTTACTCTCCACCCTGTAAGTCCAGCTTTACTCTCCACCCTGTAAGTCCAGCTTTACTCTCCACCCTGTAAGTCCAGCTTTACTCTCCACCCTGTAAGTCCAGCTTTACTCTCCACTCTGTAAGTCCAGCTTTACTCTCCACCCTGTAAGTCCAGCTTTACTCTCCACCCTGTAAGTCCAGCTTTACTCTCCACCCTGTAAGTCCAGCTTTACTCTCCACCCTGTAAGTCCAGCTTTACTCTCCACCCTGTAAGTCCAGCTTTACTCTCCACCCTGTAAGTCCAGCTTTACTCTCCACCCTGTAAGTCCAGCTTTACTCTCCACCCTGTAAGTCCAGCTTTACTCTCCACCCTGTAAGTCCAGCTTTACTCTCCACCCTGTAAGTCCAGCTTTACTCTCCACCCTGTAAGTCCAGCTTTACTCTCCACCCTGTAAGTCCACGTCCAAACGGTTTAAAGCACAATTTAAAATCTGCATTCACAAAATACAGGACATCAAAAAATGTATCAGGATGAAGAGAGAAAAAATCCAAACCGTACAAATAACCACTTTATAAAATGTCCTTAATTTCTGTATAACGTTTTTCTGCACCTTCGAAGTCAGTCAGCTGTTTAAATTATTATTCAGATTTAGCAAATGTTACGAACAACCACAGAGTTCTAACTGACTTTGTGATGCTTTAGAGTTCTGGCACTTTTCCTAATAAAAGCCGTCACTCTACGTCGTGTGTTACGTCGTTCACTAAACAGCAGCTTCCTTTGACACCAGCCCTAATAAATACATCAGGTAAATCACTGCAGTTACTGATCCGCTGTATGATACGGAATCCTCAGCTTAGATAGTCCTGTAATTCTGTGTAAACATTTATAGCCGAATAAAACTTCTTATTAGAAGGGCTTAGCATCACGGCTTAGTTCAGGTCTTACTTGAAACCGAGAAGCGAAACAATCAATAGCCACCGATCACATATACTGTCTTCACCGTGATTGTGCTAGGTGTTACATGTAGGCTTACTGTAGTGGATCTAAACTCTATACTTTACACATCAGTGATTGTTCTGGTCATATAAAGGGTTAATGTAGGTGAGTGAATGTAACTGAGCAATAAGCTGAAAGTGCAGGACTTGTCTTTCAGCTGATTCTGTCATGTGTTAATCGGGATAGATGATCATGTGTGTGTGTGTGCGTGCGTGCGTGTGCGTGTGTGTATGTGTTTGTGTGTGCGCGCGTGTGTGCGTGTGTGTGCGCGTGTGTGTGCGTATGTGCGTGTGTGTGCGTGCGTGTGCGTATGTGTGTGTGTGCGTATGTGTGTGTGTGTGTGTGTGTGTGCGTGTGTGTGCGTATGTGTGTGGTGTGTGTGTGGTGTGTGTGTGTGTGTGCGCGTGTGCGTGCGTGTGTATGTATTTGTGTGCGCGCGTGTGTGTGCGAGCGTGCGTGCGTGCGTGCGCGTGTGTGTGTGTGTGTGTGTGTGTACAGTACACCACCTCATCATTACTCTATCCCTCCTTTCAGGCAGGTCACATTGACACTGAAGGGAATCTTAATACTTGAACAATAAAACGCTTCTTTACGTCTTTATGCTTGTCTTTAGTTTACTGAACTATAAAGTAGCTGATGCTCATCTGTGTTTTCTCCTGTTCTTCTTCTCTGCTGCTGTAAACCAAGTGGCTGGTTCATTTGGTACTTGATTTCTCTGGTCGTCCCCCTTAATGCTGACTATTTGTTTATGTATTTATTCATTTTCTAAATCCGATACTGTTTGGTGAATTATAATAAATGATTGATTTACCTACACAGAGTTCAGCGTTTGTTTTCTGCCACCATAAAATCTACTGGATCTAATCTAATCTACAGGATTATCGTTTCTATGGTAACAGCCCATTCACATGGACTTGGTCATGAATTAAGACTAATAATGAACAGTGTTTAATTTTGACAAACTCTGATGTTATGATGGATTAATGGACGGCGACTCTGGTGTCAGATGATTTTCTGAAAGAAACCGGTGAGGAAACGACGCTTACGGACGCTTTAACATGAACAATAACAAGAGCTGAAACAAAAACAGCATTCAGTTGTAATTGTTAGCAAAACACTAAGTTACAAAAAGGAATAAAATTCATTTATTTTCTCATTGTCAGCTTTCCTACATCAATGTGCCAGGTCATGTTGTATTCCTTATTTATTAAAAAAAGAAAAATGACTCGAGGAAAATAAAGCTGGCTCGTTGTATCATGGAGCTGAACAAGTATGTGTTCAAGTATAAAATGAAGGCGATTCATTTCTATTCTCTTGACTTTCTTATAGTCTTTCAATATATTTAGGAGTAAGTTTAGTAGTGGTTAGTTATGGGTCTGGTTAGTTAGACTGTCCTTTAGGTGTCTGTAATAATCATCAGGTCATTTTTATTTCTGATTAAAGTTCAGAATGTGAAAGATATTTAATAAAGTCAGAACCTTAAGGGTTCGTTTAAGTTACAAAAACTCCTAGAAAGTAACTTATTTACTATTTTCTGTATATTATTATGTATTATGACCTGGGAATTTATTTATTTATTTATTTATTTATTTATGAAAATCTGTTATTCTAAGCAGGAATTTAAAAGAGTTCCAGTGAAGCAGTGACGAAGCTCAGACACCTGACATGTTTTATATGGCTGCGATTCCATCATTTATACACGATGTAATGACCAGATCCTGGACCCTTCGATATTCACACAGGAGACTCGTGCTCCCTGTAAGATCCCTTCATATCAGACTGTACCATTAATAATACATGTCTCCGGGTTGCTACAGGTTTCTGTGGAGCTGACCTAGAAAAGTGTGGCCTTGTGGTCGAGGTCACTGTAGATATTTTTTTTTTATCTGCCCAGTTGTCAGAAGCGCCCTCTGCTGGTAGATGTTTTTTAAGCTGCTTCTAAGTGAATAAATTCTTTAATTTATTAAATTGTTGTTTTTTTCCCATGGGGAATACTGATTTTCCTCACACCTTTAGGGTTGAGGGTTTGAGATTCTTGCCTCTTCCCTGAGTGTCTGTGGCATGTGTATGTTTTCACCCATGATTCATAGGTTCCTCTGAGTTCCTTTGGTTTCCTCCCTAATACTGAAGACATGGATTGTAAGCTGATTGGCTTCTCTAGTGTCTGAGTGCGTGAATGGGTGTGTAAGTGTGTGTAATTGTGACTGCCACCCTGTCCAGTGTGTCCCCTGCATTGTGCCTCAAGTCCCCTGGGGTCAGTTGCCCTCGAACCCCTGCAGGATAAAAACAACACAGAAGATGGATGGATGTTCATGCTGCCTGATTCCTAGTCCCTGTAATTAAACACTGTTTGTAACTATTTTTAAGTGAATACGTGCAGATTGTTGTACCTTTTTATAATTATTATCTTACACCTGCTTCAGTCATTAGTAATAAATAGTGATAGACATGACAAAGTCTGTTTAAATATCTTTTCTCACTAGCACTTTCACAGTAGAGGCACGGTGGCTTAGTGGTTAGCACGTTCGCCTCACACCTCCAGGGTCGGGGGTTCGATTCCCACCTCCGCCTTGTGTGTGTGGAGTTTGCATGTTCTCCCCGTGCCTCGGGGGTTTCCTCCGGGTACTCCGGTTTCCTCCCCCGGTCCAAAGACATGCATGGTAGGTTGATTGGCATCTCTGGAAAATTGTCCGTAGTGTGTGAGTGAATGAGAGTGTGTGTGCCCTGTGATGGGTTGGCACTCCGTCCAGGGTGTATCCTGCCTCGATGCCCGCTGACGCCTGAGATAGGCACAGGCTCCCCGTGACCCGAGAAGTTCGGATAAGCGGTAGAAAATGAATGAATGAATGAATGAATGACTTTCACAGTAAATGTCATGGTAAATAATGTACATTTGTGTATAAAATCTTTTACTAAATATTTCACAGAAAAATTGACTATAAACACTGATCTGATATCAGTGTTGTAATGTAACGGAGTACAAATACTTCGTTACTGTACTTAAGTAGAAATGTCACGTATCTGTACTTTACTTCGCTATTTAAATTTAAGTAAACTTTCACTTTTACTCCACTACATTTCCGAGATAAAATGTTCACTTTTACTCCGTTATATTCCCACTAAGCATCTATGTTACTCGTTACTACAGAATAAACTCAGAAGAAATGTGTGTGACTGTAATAAGGGAGGTTTGGTGTATCACTGCTCCTAGATTGTATTACGCTCCGCACGCTGTATTTCAGCATAATGTTGTCAAAGGAGGCGGAAACACAACTGAAACCGCCATGGAAGCCCCTATTATCATAGACGACCACCCCGACGATAGCGGTGAACAGGGTGAAGAAGATAACGTTATACACACATGGCCGTATTTGCAAGAAATGTTTCTGTACATTGGAACTAAAGATTCTTCCTACAGGATGAAGCGTCTCTTATGCCTATGGGAAATCACTGAAATTTTACTTTTTACTTTTACTTCAAATACTTAAGTACATTAAATATCAGAAATGACTTTTGATACTTAAGTACAGTAAATATCAGATATTTTAAGACTTTTACCAAAGTCTTTTTCTAGTACGATACTTGTGCTTTTACTCAAGTATTGCTTTCTAGTACTTTATACGACACTGATGATCTGACACCAAAGTTGAACCAGTTTTATATTTTACAGTAAAGTCTCAAATTGAGGTAGGAATTGTAATTATGTTGCTTTATGTCGCCCTCTGGTGGTCACATGATGATAGTTTTTAATTGCTTGCACGTCTGTTTCTTAAAGCTTAAACACCCAACGAAATGAACTATTTGATGTAAAGAACTATAAACACTATTATTTACACACAAATACATAAAAAACCTTTTACAAAGGAGTGGCCAGGTACGAATTACTGCCTTTACTGGGTGGAAATATCTATACTGTAGTGGGGCAAAATAATAACCTGCTATTATGTGGCTTCCTCTATGTGTGTTTGACCTGAGTAGGATCTCCATCCATCCATCCATCTTCTACCGCTTATCCGGGCCCGGGTCGCGAGGGCAGCAGTCCAAGCAGGGACGCCAAGACTTCCCTCTCCCCAGACACTTCCTCCAGCTCTTCCTGGGGAATACCAAGAATGCTAAAAAGAAATACCACTGAAGTACTGAACTGAACTGAACTGAACTGAACTGAACTGAACTGAACTGAACTGTAGTACATTATAAAGTAGACTCATGTTAGGAATTCTGATTAGATAACTAATAAAAATCCCATCTGTAACACCTCCAGATTATATTCTCAGCAAGCTGGGAAACTGCTGTAATTAGATCTGTAGGGTGTGTTGTTTTGTAGCCCTTTGGCGCTCTCTGCTGGGGGAGATGTTAACATGAAGCAAACAGACAGACAGACAGATAGACAAAGACAAGCAGACAGACAGACAGACAGACAGACAGACAGACAGACAGACAGACAGACAGAAAGAGACAGGCAGATAGACAGACAGAGACAGACAGACAGACAGACAGAGACAGACAGACAGACAGACAGACAAAGACAGAGACAGACAGATAGACAGAGACAAACAGACAGACAGACAGAGACAGGCAGACAGACAGACAGACAGACAGACA
>NC_062525.1:25863474-25908474 GCF_022655615.1 Tachysurus fulvidraco
CATTTCCTTCTTCAAATACAATCTACAGTGTAGATTTTTTTGCTATGTCAAACATGTATTTCTACATATTAATATATACTGATACAGAAATATTGTCTATCTCTGGAATGTGTATTCTTTTAACTAGGGATGTACCGATCCGATATTTTCGATCGGTATCGACGCCGATCCAAGCATTTTGAGTGGATCGGGTATCGGTGGTGCGTGACCGATCCAAATCCGATACCCGTTGTCATGGGTACCGCACTTTTCAGAGCGCCGCCTATCGAATCCATTCCGCTTGAGGAATTCCCTAATAAATTAAACTCCATTCCGTGTTTTACCTACAGCATTGACCATGCTGCTGCTTCCTGAAATCCATGGGCGTCGGAACCGTTATATGTGGGTGGGACAGGACACGCCCACTTTTTATTTACTTCCGACGCCCGTGGTGACGATTAATGTCAATTAACTAACTATTGCTTGAACTTATAAGAAAAATACACATTTTTCATCCAGTAATAAGGGCATTTTTGTATTTCTTTGCCAGAAACAAATAAATCTTAATAACTAAACGAGTTGTATAAATTCTTTAGTTTTAAAGGTAGAAAATAACACAGATATCGGATCGGTGCGCCGGTATCGGAATCGGATCGGAAGAGAAAACGTGGTATCGGTACATCCCTAGTATTAACCCAGGCTTTGTGTTTATTTATATACACAGTGATACCTGATGATAAGTTCATGAACAATGACAGCTAAGATATCAGATTACACTCTGTAATGAATCTTGTACATATATATGTAAGCTACACTTGTAAATGAAAGCTAACTCCTAAACAAGTCTCAGCTACACCATATCCTAATAAGAAAGTTCATCTTACACATTCGATTTCAAACCTTTTTAAGGATCTCAGGCTCTGGAGTCAAAACAAATGACCCAGAGTCGATACATGCTCAGTGCCACCACTAGAAAGTTCTTGATGGCAAAGAAGACCAGCATTTGGTGAACGATTTCAAAGTGTATCATGACGGTCAAGCGGACCAACAAAAACGGGCCGTCCTGAATTAAGAGTGCTTCGATCACAGACCAGAAGTCTGTTCGGTGTTTAGAAAGGAGAGAACCAGCCTCTGCCTCGTACTCCTCTGTGTTAGGGTTTAACACTGCGGACAGGAAACAGACAACAATGCCAATTTTTAGCTGGTGTTGAATTACATTACAATAAACATGGCTCTAATATAAATGCTGTATTATTACATCACTCCTGTTAACTACTAATGACTCTCGGGTAATTACTCAGTAAGTAATAATAAATTCCCGAGACCTGGAGATCTGCTCTGGAGCACCACAAACTACTTACTGTTTCAGATCAACTTGTAGAGAGGGACACAGTTACACTCCTGTCATTTTCTAACACATACAAATGACTTAATTCTACTGTAATATTTCATATATCACAATATCTCCAAGACTCTGGAATTAAGACATAGAAACAGAATGGTGTGTTTATCTCAGCTAATTGTTATTCATTTAAAAAGGATATTAAAAATGATGTCAGATTCGGTCAAAATCACCCAAACTGGTCAGCCAAAGACTAACAAAAATACATCGCCTGGTCTGATAAATCTGGATTTCTGCTGAGGATCACACAGTCCAGGCTGGTGGAGGTGGTGTAATGGTGTGGGGAATGATTTCTTGGCACACTTTGGGCTCATTAATGCGAATTAACTTTAATGCCACGGACTATTTGCATATCGTTGTCTACCACTTGATTCCCTTCATGACCAAAATCCACACATCTTCGAGTGGTTTGTTCAAATAAAGTGCTCAGTGAATGCATAATGGAGTAAAATCACGAAGACACAAAATTAAATCAGAGATGAAATATTTGTTCTTCTAAGCATTAGCTTGGCAGGTCAAATTCATTCATACTGCCACGTACAGTATAAAGTTCACAAAGAGCTCAGAAGGGACATAAATATGTGATTTGTTTATCCTTTTTAGCCCCTGCCTGGTTATATTACTTATATTTTATTACTATAAACTTATGACACTATACACATATTGTATATACAGTATGTTATACACAGTGTGATTCATAACACCAGAATGTGTCAATACCTGTGAGATTGTGAGGGAACTGTAACATACTCCACGTCCAGATGGCTAGAATAATGTACACCACCACTGGGCTCTTATCCCTGATAATAGGAAACACTGCGTTAGAAGAAACACAAAGCTGAATTGAATTGACTGTAGATTTAAGGTTAAATGAACACTGTGGGAAAATCAGCTATAAAGCGGAGCTGGAAGACACCTGACAATGAGTTTGATGGCAGGAGACAAGAACAGACCTGTTGTACACATCAACAGATATATTCAAGATAACAAGACATTCCTGTATATCCTTTTCTCTGCTGCACACATCTGCCGTTAGCAATGACAGTCTTAAGTTTCTGTTCTTTTTAAATATTCCTTTTCTCCTTTTTGTGGAGCCACCTCGCATGCTTTGGAAAGCTAACGAAACAGTGTGGTTTAAGGGTGAGTGGAAACATATTGGGAACAAATCAGTGCCTAAAGCCAATCACAGCACAAAGTATGAGTGCTCTTCAACATCACCTGACCAGCACTAATCATACAGTACGCTGGATGAAAGCCAAGGCGGCTGAAACGTGGCCAAATAAGACATCGGTAAAGAACATATCCGAGAGTTGTGGTCGGGTGTGTGTGTGTGTGTGTGTGTGTGTGTGTGTGTGTGTGTGTGTGTGTGTGTGTGTGCAGGAGATTATGTGCACTAAAATCATCATCGTTTGTAAGGCAAAAATAGTTCAGTTAAACAATTGAACAGAGCTCCCATTACAGGAAGGTTTTTTTTTTGGTTTTTTTTTAGAGAGAGAGAAAGTCTGTAGTCTCGTATTGATATTGTTTGCGCTCGTTCTCACCACGACTCCCTCCCATGTTTATGAACGACGTCTGCAGACGTGTATTTTTGACATAAGTCCCGTCTCTCACCACAATACTAGCTAATTTATAGGCGATAAGTTCATATAAGCAAACACTACTTTGTCTCTCACACACATATGGAGACACCAGCACCTCTGATTTAACCTGCAGTTCATGTAAATTTATAGTTTGGGTTAGCTGAAGAGATCTGGAGGAAAGCACTAGCTACTGTTCTGCATACATTAAGTGACGGTGCAGAGAAAACCAGAGAGGTGTATTTAAAGCTTACGAGACATCGGACAGAGTCTCGCTGGTGAACTCCAGGATGTCTGCGGCCGTTCCAACGAAGATGAGGAGCAGTTGCGAGAGCTGGTCTCGGGTGAGACCTCCTTCGTTAGGCAGCAGCCACTTTCCCAATATCAGCAGCACCAACATGGCCTGGTGTAGCGCCAAAATCCAGTCGTTGGGACACACTGAAGACAAGAACTTCTCTGAGCCTTGAAAAATCTACAGGAGCACCAGGATGGAATTTTGTAAACTAGCAAAATTATAATAATCAAAACATCCTGAAAATCTCAGAAAAGAACAGACTGCATGTTATGCAAGACTAAAAGCTCACAGGTGAGAATGAGAGTGCCTGCCTGAGGTGGACATCTATTTTTATTACAGGGTGTAGTGACATTTTCGTGTGAGGCTGACCGACTGACGTCTTTTTCTTAGGGGGGAAAAGCCAGTAAATAAACATTTAAACACAGAGACGGTTACAGCCAGGACACAACAGCAGACACTGTTAAGACCAGCCTATGGAAACTGTTTATAAAGTGCGGTCAGACTCTATGAATGAAGGAGACTGTATACCTTAGAAAATGCAGTCACATTAGTAGAATTCAAGGTCTTCCAGGTATTAATGAGTTCTTTAATGTTCTCTGATGAATTGAGTCGATTACACTGAAATAAGTAAGAAGTAAAAATTCAAAATCTGTACATAATAATACACATTACACATCTGTTACATAAAAGTTTCATTTTATTGTTTAACACATCATGTTTTCGTGATCATAAACATTATCCAGTCTTCATTTGTCAAATCCAATGATACCTTGATATTGTTGTGTTTATTCTCCCGATGATGAAGCTCAAGGATCCAGATGCTCGGTATAATACTAACAAGGAACAGGAAAATTGCTGGAGAAAACCTGCAGGAACCATAAACATGTGTGTACAACATTTTTCTTCGTTGTTCTCACTGAGAAACTTTAGACGGTTTAAACAGCGATGTTAAGGAACTGCTTCCTTTTTTCCTCAAAAGGTTAATGATGAAGCTTCATTTATTATTAATAAAACTAGGGTTAGGGTTATAAATGAGAGCTTGTTGTATTTATTCACACTATTGTTAAGTAACAACATCTAAAATCTTACAAAGTGCTAAAAGAGAAAGAGATCAGACCAACTTACCACTTGCATTGGTTCCCTTGTCTACTCCTCAATGTTAACAGCATTTCCACTACAAGTGGTAGAAACAGGATAGTAAGAAACCAATATAACTGGTTGTTTTTCACCCAAATGACTCTCCACATCCCTATAAGTGAAATTAATATAAATAGTGATCTGGTCACAAGCGCACAAATGAACTTAAGAAGCATCACTGCAACTGATCACAGAGTCGAACCTTCTCCTGATAACAGACACTGAACACTGAGCGCAAACTTAACATCTGACTCCAAGTTAAACGTCCACGAGTCACGATTCGGATCTCTTTTCAAATGACTCCTTTAACTGAATCAAGCGAATCGATTCTTGGGATCTCTTTTTTTTTTCAGTTTAATAAACGTCTCTTTTTGACGCCAAAAGGAGACGTTTATTAATCTGAAAATGTTTTTTTTGTGTGTGTGTGCCTGTGTGTGGGGGGGAGGGGGTAAATGTTGGTGAATCGATTCTGCGGATCTCTTTTCGAATGACTCCTTTAACTAAATCAGGCGAATCGATTCTTCTGGTCTGTTTTCGAATGACTCCTTTAGCTGATTCAGGCGAATTGGTTTACCAAAGTCCCGTCTAACGACAAAAGAAAACATTTTCAGTTTAATAAACGTCTCGTTTCGGCGTGAAAAAGGCGCAGATTTCCAGCGCAATTTCATCACACTATGTGCAAAGGGATCACTAAAACTACACAATGGTTCACACACAAAGTAAGTGAAAGTGACGTGACATACGGCTAAGTTCGGTGACCCAGACTCCGTTCTCTGAATTTAACCCATCCAAAGTGCACACACACAGCAGTGAACACACACACACACACACACACACACACACACACACACACACACACACACACACACACACACACACACACACACACACACACACACACACACACACACACACACACACACACACACACACACACAGTGAACACACCCCCCGGAGCAGCGGACAGCCATTTATGCTGCGGCGCCCGGGGAGTAGTTGGGGGGTTCGGTGCCTTGCTCAAGGGCACCTAAGTCGTGGCCGGCCTGAGACTCGAACCCACAACCTTAGGATTACGAGTCTCTAACCATTAGGCCACGACTTGCCCAATGTAAAGCTCTAAGCAGGAGTTTATAAAAAGAGCCGCACGTACATTCATGTTTAAACTTGGACCAAAACAATAGCAGAAGATACCGGAGGAAGAGGAAGAGGATGTGGCAGAAGAACAGATAGATCAGATGGAATTAGGGCAAATGTGATTGACAACACGTGTTCATGTGTGTGTGTGTGTGTGTGTGTGTGTGTGTGTGTGTGTGTGTGTGTGTGTGTGTGATATACAGCTATACAGATATACAGATTCAGATTCTGGATATTTTGCTTATTAAAGTTTAACCAACAGGACATTTTAAATTCAGGCTGTATTATTTACCCTGCACCTAATCCCAGGGAACTCTGGGCAAAAGTGCAGGGTGAGAGTGTGAGAGTACTTTCTACACAACACACTCTCACACACCCTATCACACATTACTGCCTTTAGTTATTATTACTTTAGATGCCAACAATACTACACACACTCAGGGCAGGTAACAGTGCTGACGACATGAAAACTACACACACAGGGCAGGTAACAGTGCTGACGACAAGAAAACTACACACACAGGGCAGGTTTGTTTGTTTGTTTGTTTGTTTATTCGGTTGGTTGTGTTTTTTGTTTGTTTGTTTGTTTTTTTATTTATTTATTCATTCGTTTGTTTGTTTACACATTTATTCTGGAATAAGGCACCATGGAATAATGAGAGAAACTCAGTGGTAACCAGTGACAGTTGGTTTATTTGTTTAAATATTATATTATATTATATTATATTATATTATATTATATTATATTATATTATATCATATTATATCATATTATATTATATCATATTATATTATATTATATAACTCAGTTGTAACCAATGACAACAGGACAATAAATAAATCAAACTTTTTTTAAAAAAAAAATCAAATGTTTTTTACTTAATTTATATAATTATCGACTTTTAAAATAGACTGTAATTAAAAACACATGGAACGATGGAATATATAACTTCCGGTGAAATAGAACGACGATTAGCCCCGCCCACCCGTTACCTAGGCAACAGTAGTAACCAACATGTCCGGACAGGAGAGAGCGCGTGCGCCTGGAAAATCATCTGAAAGCAGGAAAACAGCCACAAACATAAAGGATCCTTTAAATGTGTGTATGTGACCTGTGACGTGCTTCATGCATTTAATAATAAGATTTAGTAGTTAATAACAACATTATAGCTGAATCTCTGCACCCTGTAGAGGTGATTAAGGAGGTTTGTCACCTGAACAGGTAACACTTTGGGATCCAACACACAGCTTTATGTCTTACTGTGTAGTTATAAACAAATGATCAGCGTTAGTCAGAAACCGACATTAGCTACTGTATTGTTTTACTGTATCTACATCGTTATCATCATCCTCACTGTGATGAAGGTGACACTGAGATAAGTGTTAGATGATCATGTGGTTTGTGTTGAAGGCACATGAAGCAGGTGAGATGTTTCCTCAGTGGCCGTGTCTATCACGTGAGAACCTGAATCTGCTGATGGAGCTTTCTGTGGACGAGGTGCAGCTGTAAGTAAACACATCTACATCAGTTCACTCACTGCTCGAGCCCGATCGTCAGGGACGGCTCTCGTCTTTCACACATAATCACACGTTAATATAATAAGTTTCATTTAAGATTTTATGTAAATCCAAAATCCACAAATGCTGAACTTTGTTGATCTGTGATTGTTTGCACACATGATGACATCTCTGCTGATTCTGTAACAGAGCTGTAGAGATCTTTAATCTGTGTTACACACTGAGAGGTTAGTTACACGTCTCTTGGCAGAAATAAAGGAGCTGAATTAGTTCTGCTTCTGTGAAATACAAGAAATCTACAAATTAAAGGGACCCAGAACTGTTATTTATACTTATATACTGTATCATAAGCAGTGTGATGCGGTTATAACACACTGGTGTATACTGTTATACTCCAGTGTTTGTACTGATGTCCTCTCCTGAAACACATCATATGTATATAATGTATACAATGGACTAATTGTCACGCTGTCTGTCCTTTGGAAGATCTAGAGGTGCTTGTTCTATTATATTTAATAACCTAATCTAAACCTAATCTAATCCTAATCTAAACTTAATCTAAAACTAATCTAAATGTAATCTAAACCCAATCTAATCATATTCTAAACATAATTTAGACCTAATATAAACCTAATCTAAACATAATCTAATCCTAATATAAACATAATCTAAACCTAATCTAAACCTAATCTAATCCTAATCTAAAGCTAATCTAAATGTAATCTAACCCTAATCTAATCATATTCTAAACATAATCTATACCTAATCTAATCCTAAAATAATCCTAATCTAAACATAATCTAGACCTAATATAAACCTAATCTAAAAATAATCTAATCCTAATCTAAACATAATCTAAACCTAATCTAATCCTAATCAAAACATATCTAAACCTAATCTAAAACTAATCTAAACCTAATGTAATCCTAAAATAATCATAATCTAAACATAATCTAGACCTAATCTAATCCTAATCTAAACCTAATCTAATCCTAATCTAATCCTAAAAAAATCACTGTTACTAGTCAATGTTATTCAACTGAATCCAAATGTTTCTAAGAAAGAGATTTAAATGCTAATAAGAGTCAAATATTGTCATGTCCACATGCAGTTTATTTATAATGTGATTTTTTTTCATGATTTATCAAACTAAACGTAATGCAAATTAAATAGTGAACTTATAGAAGAAAAAACAAATCATGTGCGTTTGTTTCACATGTTACTTTAATACCGTTAAATTCCCAGAATCTCAGATCCAGACTTGATTGTGCAATAAATGAAGAAGAAAGCTTTGTTGTGCTAAATTGAAAAAATGCCAGACATCATTGTGCACTGTGGCACATACGGCTGTGCTGATCATGCAAGAAAAACGAGACCATCTGACTTTTGTGTAGCGCTTTGTTTAGTGGGCAAGTTGCTCTTCTGCTTTTACAGAACTCCATGTAAAAATAAGACTTTACACAAGTGAGACCTCGCATTACAAATGATGGATATCATGTAAATGCACTTGGATGGACTTTAGAGAGAATATTAAACACTTTGTTTGCACAGCTGTTGGAGAATATTTGCCCGTAACATCCTGTTTTACTGGACAGTTTAAGATTCCTTCGGCTTCAGTTTCCTGTCAGTAAACACAATGTGAAGCTTTTTAATTACATCACCATTAGAGAGACTGCAGATTGTAATGGTGTATGGTGGCATTATGTCACGTGAATCTCTGGAGACTCAGATAATAATGATTCAGGACTGGAAATCATTCTGAATACTTCATTGAGTATTGCTCTAGAATGACCTGAATAAGAGAACGAAGACAAGAAGAAGAAGAAAGAGCCTTTATATGTCACAAATACAATACAGCACAGTGAATTACTTGTCTTCGCTTTATCCCAGCTGGTTAGGAATTTTGCGGTCGGATCCAGAGTCATGATACCACACCATAGGAGCTGTAAATAGAGAGAGGCTCAGTCCAAATTCTCAAGGTCTTAAAAATCAACAAAAAAGGTTTATTATTTATTATTATTAATCAGAATCAGGTATCAGAAGTCCTTCAATTGGTGCCTACTGATATTTGCAAGAATATTGTTTCTATCAGTAAATATATAACACGTTTTAACCAATCACAACGCGCTATAGAACATTACTCCCACTTTCATGCATTCACATGAAAGGGTCAGAGAAAGTGAACTGCTGCCAAGCGCAAATGTTTTCAGGACTCAGACTGAGTGCAGTTGAACTGTTTCATTTGAGTCTCAACATTTAAAATCCTAATTCAAGTGTATTAATTGGTTTGGATTTACTAACGTGGGCAAATAATCAGCTTCAACTGCAATGAAATGCACTAGATGGCCGGCAGGATGTTGACCCCGGCTCAAGACACTCATAGTTCATGTGGAACGTTCTGAACATCCTAACAAACAGCGTCAGATCCTCTAGCAAGATCTCACAGGGTACAGGGCATCAAGACTCTGCTTCGTTCGGGCTCCTCAGTACTGGAATGATCTTCCCTTTGATGTTTGAGGTCTAAAGATGTACCTCACTTAAAACTGAAAAAACTTTTTCATCCGTGTGCTTCTTTTTAATATATTTCCCTAAAACCAGAGTTTTTAGACTGAAGGTCTTCATAGTCTGTGACCTACTGAACCAGGATTGATGTGTTTATTAATGGAGACTTCAAAGTGCTTCTATAAGTCTCTCTTTAAGGCCATCTGCATTAATATGGAGTTTCTTTCTAGGAAGATTTTGCCACGAGGTTATAGAGCGTTGCTTTGGGGATTTGTGCTCATTCAAGAGCTTTGAAGTGAGGCCGTGCAAAGGAAGACTAGCATGCAGTCAGTGTCCCAGTCCATCTGGGTCAAGGCTTTGTGCAGGACAAAGTTCTAACTTACATACAGTAGCATCCTTGGCAAACCATGTCTTCAGGATCTCACTTTGTTCACAACCGCACTCTGATGCATGAACAGGTTTTGGGCTTCTTAGGTCCAGTGATGGGAAATTGTAATTTTACAGCAAATAAACACATCTAGAATAATGTGTGCTAGCTTTTTGTCATCATTATGTTGGAGTCATGGTCAGGTGTACACCAGGCTTTGGTCATGGAGTGTAGGTAAGTTAGGTTAACATTGTTGGACTACTTTGTGTGTGTGTGTTTTTGTGCGATTCTGCCGCTAAATATCGCTCGTAATCTTTTTGTATAATATGAAACTGCCAGGTGCTAAACTGAATTAAAAATCCAACACATTCTATGAATTATATTTGTCAAGTTTAATCGATGTAGATTTTGTTTAACTCATAAGTAATTCTGGATGGCAGTCGTTTTAAACATGTGCTGATGTTTATGTATTATAGTCTTAAATTAGCAAGCGACCATATCGCAGACTAATCCAGCTAAAATAGCACAACAACATATTTAACATCCTTTGTTAGATAAATATACGTAAATACGTAATGGATTTTTAAAAGAAAAAGAAAAAATCATTCATTGTTATTAGTGCTGCATGTGATGAAAGCTACTAACTGGGAATAAGCGTACTCAAGCCCAAGACTCAATCTTAACTCCAAGTGACTGTTGACCTAACTGTCGCTTCCTCACTAGTCTCTGTCTTGTCTAGTGTCTAATGTTGTTGAAGGTCATTTATAAGTTAGTCGTGTTCTTGTTAAGAAAATATCTTTCATCGGGACGTTTTGAGACCTGAGACTATTAATGCAAGCAGCTTTTCTCAGTTATTGATTGATTGATTGATTTTTTTAATCCTTGCTGGATAATACTTTTTTTTGACGTTCAAATGTTTTTGGACTTTGAGTTTGCAATATAAATACTGACAAGAACATGTGTATTAATCACATTTATTTTTTATTCAGATAAATGTTTACAGTGTAAACGTGTAACAATGAACAGATAGATGTTAAATCTTTTACTGTTTGTATATTTCACCGAATCTGTTCATTAATTTAATCGCCCGCTAGCTAGTTGCTATGATGACTTTTGACCCTATGATGTTTTAACCCAATTTGTAGCTTGAAAATGTTAGAATTTCTAATTTAAATTTCAAAATGCATTAAAATGCTCTGCGAATGAGGTGTAACGTTGATATATCAGAAAGATTTCTTGAATATGAGCCTGTAATTGGCTGGAGATCGTATCAGAGCTGCGATTATAGAAAAATCAACAGTCAGAATTTACAACCGGATGACGGAGACATTTTATCTCATTTTAGCTTCATAAACAAAAATAAAATAATAGCACACACACCTCAAGGAAAGAAAATGTGTCTTTAGCCAACACAACACTTAATAGGCCACGTTATAAAAAAATATTTTTAATATTTAAAAAAATATTTTAATGCAGTCAGACCCATCAAAGAATTTTATTTTAGAAGAAATCAGAAAACAAAATTAATTTTTTCACATTTTTCTTTTACACATTCCCTGGAACAGGTCTTGCATAATGTTTTTCTGTTTTTGGTTCTTCTTATGAAACTGTGTGAATTTACAACGGAAAGAAGGAGAAGTAAAGCTGTGACTTTTACCAAATCATTTCCTCATTATATACGTTGGCATTCGAGTATTTTTTCGTATCAGCTTGATGTGCGTCAGCTGATGAGTAATTTCTAACACAATCTACAGTCGCCTGTTAAAATTGTAGGTTAAAATTGTAACCAAAATAAATTGGATCCTTTTCCACCTTATTGTGATTAAAGAGCTTAAAGAGTTTGTTGAAACACATTTTTGCATAAGATAAAGTCACTAATCACTGCATGTAAAATAACACTCAGTCTTTATGGGTAAGGTTATTATCTTCTCATTTTCAATAACGCTGCAGATATCTCAGATTTCATGAAGGTGTCCTGCAGACGTTCATCATTTTTATCTGTCTAACAGGTTTAGTGCTTGAGCTATAAATTCCTTGGTCTGGACTAGAACCCGAGTCTCATCCAGTAAGCAGCAGAACCATTGCACGATGCTGCCACCACCGTGCTTCACTGTAGTGATGGGCTTCTTTGTGTTGTTAGCTGTCTTATGAACATATCTTCTCGAATTAGGTCTGTAAAGTTCTTTGTAAAGTACTTGTCCTGTAGACTCATTTGGAAGGACGTCCCGTTCTGGGTAACGTCACAGTTTTGCCCTGTTTTCACTTGTTAACGATGAGCCTCATGGTGTTCTCTGGTACATCTATTATTCTCAACAAGGAGCTCTTTTATTTGATCTGTTTTGTAAGATCTTTGCAGCTCATGACTTCAACAGACAGATGAAACCAAGAAGACATGAAGAAAATCACAGAGAAACAACCAGGCTTTATTTTGGGAATAACATGCATCAGGCTTTCAAAGACTTTTGAATGTCACAAACCCCATTAAAAAAAGAGTGTGCACATTCCTGTAACCCATTTTATTTTTCCCATTTCCTCTCTAAGAAATGTCTTTTTAATTATCACATGTAATGTTTTCGCTGTAATATCGTATTAAAGTTAAAACAAGATCCGACACGATTTAAACTATTTTGGATTTATTTTATATAATCACAAAATCCTTCCATTTTCATCGTAGACGTGTCGAGTTTTATAAACACCTCGTGTAAATTTAGTGAGAATAACCTGAAGGAAAACGTGGCGTCTCACTGTATTAACGAATGCTGTCAGGATGGCGAGAAGCTCATTATTTCCATACGTGAATGTGTCTACACACTGAATGCAGGTGGATGATTTGCACGAGCAGCAGGATGCTGCGTTCACGAGCATGAAGGATAAAGGTGTATGAGAGTGAAAAAAATCTGCACAAAAATATATAAAGTCTGTGTTGTGATATGAAGGTAATACCCTAGAAAAAGCCTTATGTCATTCTTTACGATAAAGACACAGAGACACAACCGTTTGTGCTGATTAGACACAAAAGTAAAAAAGACTCGAGGAATACTTCTCCTTTCTGTCTATCTATAATATGGCAATTAACTACAATCTCTCTGGGAACTGTTACACCGGAAGCTTTGTACTATTCATATTTCCAGAATTTATTACACTGTCAGTAAACACGATGTGTGTTTTCACCGACACACACTTCACAGAGTTTGTATTCGTGACTGAGTTGATGGTGTGTGACGGGAAATGTCCAATTAATATCTTGTCATCTGTACAGTTAAGGTTTTGTAAACAGTTTAAATTGGGAAAACTAGAACACAAACAAATTCGGGGTTGAGGAAATGGTGATTCAGACATGTTGAGGTTCTGCTTCAGGAAGTCTTGGAGACTGAAATAGATCCTCAGGCTTTAATAAAAGAAATGGACAGAAAAGGTTCGTTATGCTTCTGGATGAAGAAATGTGCTGCGTAAGGTTTTTATCTGTGTTTCCTCTCTCCCTTGTTCAGGAAATTTGTGGATGTACTTGAGCTGAAGAAGCATGAAACCTGTGTAAAGGAGGCCTCACTGTTGGACTACTTTGTTGGAGGATTTTGGTGGGCCAAAGAGATGAGCTTCACAAGCCAGCAAATCTCATTCGTTATGGCTCTCCTACAGAAGTTGCTAGACAACATAAAAGGTAAATCTGTGCAGGTTATACACTGTACACTGTAGGGCCAAATGTTGGTGGACATCAAACCAACAAACCATCTGTGCTTTTTGATTCAGTCCCTGCTTTACTGTTACAATAACTTCCACTCTTCTGGAAGGCTACAAGAGCATTAGTGAGATCAGACACTGATGACAGGTGAGGAGGTCTGGAGTAGAGGTCTTCACGGGTCCAGTTAGATCCGAAAACCCGAGGTAAAGTTTCCCGCGTACCTCGGACACAGGTCGGGTATAATAATAGCGGCATCGGGTCTCGGGTAATTTAAAATGAATGTGTTTAAAATGAATTTAAAATGAATGTGTTTTTACCGAATGGACCCGAGAAGACCCGAACTACTGTATCTCGTGTGTGTGTGTGCCTCGACTCGAGTCCTTTTCCAACCTCTCCTCTGTTTGCCAAGACGTGCTTGTGACGTGTGGCTGGCGACGTGTGGCTTGTGACGTGCGGCTGGCGGTAAGCTAATTTACGTTGAAACAGACCTGTCAATCAATTTTGAATCCACTCTGTAGCGGTTACTTTAGTGTAGAGTTACACAACATTCGGGTCCAGTTGGGTTTAAAAAAAAATTGCCGTCGGGTCGGACTCGGGTCTCATTTTTTCAGGTTTGTCTCGGGTCGGGTCTTTCTTTAAAAAAAATGTATGCACGTCGGGTTCGGGTAAAAAGTGATTCGGGTCACTTCTTTAGACCTGAGAAGACCTCTAGTCTGGGGTTCAGTTGGTGTTCCTGTTCATCCCAAAGGTCCAGATGGCCAGATCATCTATTGGTATTGGTATGGAAAAAAATATGCTATAAGATGCTGAAGTAGGTAACAGCATGGGATTCTGATTAAGTGGTGACATCACCAAACGTTATTGTAGATGTTTGGCAGAAACTTGAGTGAGAACATCAGTTGAGTACAGACAGGGATTTAGTTTGCATTTGTACTTTGGGGTTGTTTTCGGTGTAATACACTATATTACCAAAAGTATGCGGACATCTCACACACATATACTGTACGGTTCTTCCTCTGACTTTTGCTGCAAAGTGAGAAGCACACAGATGTATACTTTGGATGCTGTAGTGAAAATACTGGAGGCCAAATGTGTTCCTGCATGATAACGGATACATGATAATGGAAGACCTCGATTGTCCTGCACAGAGTCATGACCACAACTCCACTGCACACCTTTGGGATGAACTGGAATGCTGACTGGGCAAATCTCCACAGCTACGATCCAAATTCTGTGGAAATCCTTCATGAAGAGCAAATGTTATTATAACAGCATAAAAAGGGGAATGAAATCTGGAGTGTGTTCAAAAAGCACTTTTGGGTGTGATGGTCAGATCTTTGGCCATATAATCTTAACCCTTAAGTTGCCACCGGGGGTTATTCAAGGCAGGAATATAAGGAAAGGGAAGTTAATAACTTCTAGTTAACTAGAAATGTTGTGAAGTATAAACTCCTGACGAAGCGAGTCTTGGATTTGTCCCTTTCAGACAAGCGCATGCCATTTGCAGACAATTTTAAGGAGTTAACTCGGATGCTGCTAGCAACTAGACGGTCACCTCCGTCGGCGGGCGCCACCTTTAACCCGCCGTTTGATGCGGATCAAATCAGATCCATTACGGATTACTTCAGCAGCAGGTTAATATTTCTCCCACACTGATATCACATTGTTATATATATAACATTCTCCCGAACGTGCTGTAATTATCTCGAGATGATGAGCTAGCGAGGATGAATAAAAACAAGATCATTCTTTTCCCTGTTTTTCATTAATAACAGCTGTGAGATATTCACTCCTTTGCCTACTAGCAATACGCAAATTGGATCCCTTTTTATATCCTCTATAATTAATACTATGCATAATTCATAAACCGATGGAATGTGAAGCATGCAGGCTTCTGTGGTGCATAACAAGTTGGGAAAAAACAAAACCAAATAGCAAAGTGAAAAACACAAGCAAAGCAATTATATTTGCACTGATTTAAACTCTTTGGTATTTTAACCAAGTAAATTGCAGTTTCATCATCGGGTCATTAGAGGTGTAGTGTATTCAGGTCATTCCTTTAACCTCTTTATACTTCCACGTAAAACGGCCACCAGGAAGCTGTAGGTTGATTGTGGATGTAGAGTAAGAGCACTGATTTGCATTTAATAGTTCCATCTTTTTTAATCTTCTTTACTGTCTGTTTTACTTTAATATCTTGGCTACTGCTTGGGTTCTCAGTTTGTTTGGCAGTAATGGAGATGTGTTGTTATTAACATAGGGGGACATGGTGGCTTAGCGGTTAGCACGTTCGCCTCACACCTCCAGGGTCGGGGGTTCGATTCCCGCCTCCACCTTGTGTGTGTGGAGTTTGCATGTTCTCCCCGTACCTCGGGGGTTTCCTCTGGGTACTCCGGTTTCCTCCCCCGGTCCAAAGACATGCATGGTAGGTTGATTGGCATCTCTGGAAAATTGTCCGTAGTGTGTGTGTGAGTGTGTGAGTGAATGAGAGTGTGTGTGCCCTGTGATGGGTTGGCACTCCGTCCAGGGTGTATCCTGCCTCGATGCCCGATGACGCCTGAGATAAGCACAGGCTCCCCGTGACCCGAGAAGTTCGGATAAGCGGTAGAAGAAGAATGAATGAATGATGATGTGACTATAATTTGGCTTAAGGTCATTATTTTTGCTCATGAGTTAAGGTATGATTTATAACAAACTGTTTCAGTAACAATATACCGTTATAACATTATCTACACAATCACAGTACTGTATGATCAGTTGTGCTTAACTTTGAGGGTGTAAGTTACAAAATGGTTATTAACCCACCAGGTTAATCCTACATTATAACACTGGCAAGCTTTCATTTTCATGCCATTCTGAGTTTGAGTAACTTCCTGAATAATGAAGCTTTTACAATGTTTTTTTTGTGTGTGTGTGTGTGGGGGGGGGGGGGGTTGAAAGGTTTAAAGGTTTAAATAAAGGATGTGGGATTGTTGAAGGAAAGGAAAAAAAACATTATGTGGAATTCTGCAGGAAGTAAGCAATCCGCCAACCCTGATTACAGCAGCTTTAAAAGCAATTCCAATTACTGGCTGAATTTGCAGAAAAAGTTTTCTGGAAGAGTTGCCAGTGTATCATGTCCTCACCAATCTTACAAATTGTGGCTCCTTAGTTCGATGGATAAAAATATCTTAGTTTTAGCAAAATGTGAGCTTGCTTGTTCATTATCTACTGTTGCATCCAGAACCGATGGCCGATCCACTTGTTTGTGCTACACACTGAAGACATTTGTGTTGGAGAACAAAAGACCTATTTCCTGGTTTTTACACC
Organism: Tachysurus fulvidraco; assembly: GCF_022655615.1. NCBI lineage: Eukaryota > Metazoa > Chordata > Actinopteri > Siluriformes > Bagridae > Tachysurus > Tachysurus fulvidraco. Next base: position 25,880,374 of record NC_062525.1, read on the forward strand.
TAAACGTGTTAAACAACATAAAGCACTGAAGCTTTTGTATCAGACCACACCGTTTGTAGGCGAGCAAAAGCAAAAGGAACAGATAGACTTTAAACTACTGAAAGTACATAACACTTAATATTCGGTTGTTTATACTGTACCATGCTCGCAGTGACTGCATCAAGCCTGTGAATCACTGACATCACCACATTGTTGCTTTCTATTTTTGTGAAGCTTTTCCAGGTTTTTACTGTTTCCAGGTTTTCCAGTTTCCTCCATCAGTCTTTTCTTTAGGATGTGAGATGCTGCTCAGTTGGGTTAAGCTCCGGCGATTGACTTGTCAAGTCTAAACCCTTCCACTTCTCCCCCAGATAAAGTCTTTTGTTGTTTTGGCAGCAAGTTTCGGATCATTGTCCTGCTGCAGGATGAAGTCTATTCTTTATCATTTGGATGTATTTCTTTGTAAACTGGCAGACTGAATGCGTCTGAATCCGTTCTGAGTTACATCATCAGTAAAGTCTGTTTCAGAAGCAGCCGTACAACGACACTACAGTACCATCACCGTGCTTCACAGATGAGCTGCTAGGTATTGGATCTTGAGCAGATTCTTTTTTCCTCCACACTTTGGTCTTTCCATCACTTTGGTAGAGGTTTCTGTTGGTTTGTGGATCATCTCTGAACCCTGAGATTCTTACTGCTGATGAATGGATTCTGCTCTCCAAGTCTTCTTTAAACAATGGCTTGTGAAACCTTCACCTCTGCTCCGTGAGTGATGTTGATATCACCGACTGTTGTTTTTGGGTTCGTCTTTACAGCTCTCATGATGATTCATTCATCAGCTGATGCTTTTCCTTGGCCGACCTGTCGGGGTCTGTTGCCCAGTAAAGTTCTTTTTCAGGACATTCCAGATTTCTGTATCTTCTGTGTTCAGTTTTTCTGCGGTGTCTTTTCAGTTTCAATATGGCTTGCGTTTATCACATAGACAGCGCTCTGATATTCATGTTGGCACAAATCCAGAGTAGATGTTTAAAGCTATTTATTCTTTATATATTTAATATAATAGGACACACCAGGGTAACAAGGAACACCTTAAAGTCACGTATTCTTGTATTTTCTCATATTCACTTTTTATCTCAAACCTAAATGTCTTCAGTTTACAGTAAAAACAATTGAATTGGCCAAATATTTCCAGCAGTTACAGAGGGGTCTGAATTAGTATTGAGCTATTAAAGCAGCATATTCATAACTCTCCAGTAATTAGATGGGTGGTTAGTGGCTCAGTGCTTTAAGTACATAAACCATAAATAAATTCTGTTCACTAACTTGAAAGCTGGGGCACGGTGGCTTAGTGGTTAGCACGTTCGCCTCACACCTCCAGGGTTGGGGTTCGATTCCCGTTTCCACCTCGTGTGTGTGGAGTTTGCATGTTCTTCCCGTGCCTCGGGGGTTTCCTCCGGGTACTCCGGTTTCCTCCCCTGGTCCAAAGACATGCATGGTAGGTTGATTGGCATCTCTGGAAAATTGTCCATAGTGTGTGTGTGTGAGTGAATGAGAGTGTGTGTGTGCCCTGTGATGGGTTGGCACTCCGTCCAGGGTGTATCCTGCCTCGATGCCCGATGACGCCTGAGATAAGCACAGGCTCCCCGTGACCCGAGACGTTCGGATAAGCGGTAGAAGATGAATGAATGAATGAACTTGAAAGCTTGCTGTCTCGTTAGCATTCACTACAAATGCTCTGATACCTAACGTTAACCCTAACATTAGCATTACCTAACATTAGCATTACACACATGGTGCTAAACCTAAAAATGAGCCCTGATTGTTAGCTATATATAAAACATAAACACTTTCGTTAGCTTGTTAGCTTGTTAGACATAGAGCTGAACTCTTCAGAGCTGTACTGACTGCTGGTTTTGGACACAACTGAAAAAGAACAAGATCATCAAGAAATGGCGCATTAATGGAAACTTCCCTTGTTCCAGAAACTATTTATAATATTGATAATAATAAGAAGAAATAACTTATTCTTCTATGTCACGTGAAAATCAAAAATTAGCACAACATAGGCATGTGACATATCAAAACACTCAGCCTAATGTGGGGAACTTCCTCAAGAGTATTCGGATGATGTCACATGCTCGCCTCCACTTAGCTCCAAATGTTTTGGCACCCTAGCTTTCTATCCACTTTCTGCCTCCAAAAGTAACACTGACCCTTATGTCCACTCGCCTCCAAAAAGCACCGGCCTTTGCGAGTACTTGCATCGTCAAAGCCGACATCAAAGTTTGTTGCGTCGAACTTTACAAATCTAGTTCTCTTATTACACTGTGTATGCACTCAGTGGCCACTTTATTAGGAACCCCTACACATTCTTGCAATTATCCAGTCAGCCAATCAGGTGATAGCAGCACGATGCATAATACATGGTACAAGATTTAAGAGCTTGAGTGAGTGTTCACATCATGCATGGTTACTGGTGCTTGATGGGCTGGTTTGAAGAATTCATAAAACCTCCTGAGGTTTTTCCACATACAGTACAACAGACTCTAGAGACTCTAGAGAAACAAACCGAAAAGATAATCCAGCAGCTGTTCTGTAGGCGTAAATGTCTCGTTGCTGAGAGAAAAGAACAGTTCAGTAACAGTTCAGATTTAGCCTTCTTAATAGCTTGAACTAGAACCTGTAACCTCTGGAGTACTCAGACAAAATGTACCAGAGTCACTGAGATTTAGTTTTTCACCATTATGATGTTTGTTGTGAACATTAACTGAAGCAGGACATGAACTAGCAGAGGCATGAAAGTTAAAATACATTAAATACATTATGTGCTGTTTGACTATGAAGGCTAAAGAAAAATGTTGTTAATGTTAATATTATTACTATACAATAAAAACTGTAAATGGCTGTGATATTAATATAAAATATCGTTATTACGTTCGACGTGTTCGTCTGAAATATTATAGTCAGGTTGTCGTAAGGAGAAAGCCTGCCACCTAGTGGGTCATGCCTGTAATTTCCCCCCTCAGGATCCCCACATCATTTGTTTTAAAGATGTTTAACTTTTGTGTTTCAGTCTTTTCCAGCATTACAGACTGTACGAGTTCGTCTTCACTCACCTGAGAGATGAAATGCTGATAGGAACAGAGGTGATTATATCACATATAATCTTATCACATATACATGATGTAAGCTGAGCGAGGTTTGGAGACGGGGTCAGCAGTATCCCAGTACCATTCATCTGCGAGGAAATCAGGAAAGAACATAATTATATCTAGATAGAGGTCAATTGTTATTACACGGGTATGAGGAAGTGTCTTGTGGCAAAAATCCTAAACACAGTTAGAAGGAAGGGAAGTGACGTGTGTGGAGATCAGCCAGCGTTTTCCTATCTTTGTTCTTATAGCGATCTCTTATCGCAAGCAGTCCGTTCCCATCTGGTTCTGTGTTTTTATTATGATGTTTGCAATGCACTTTAGCTTTGCACAAAGATTGTCATTTCAAATAAAAGAAAGAAAGAAAGAAAGAAAGAAAGGAAGCAGGGTTTAACTGCCTGTGTTGACATTTTCCAGGATTTGTGAGAGACACACAACACAATTTGGTCCAATCTTCCTTTTTAATTGCTTTACTCTGAAATGTAATTGAAGCTGACTAGCATGTGTTTTTTTTTTTCCCATTTCAGGAACCAGATATTTGGTGACTCACCAGCAGCAGATATAACAGCTTGCTCAAATGCATTTATCATCATCTTAATTACCTCGCAAACATTCAGCAATCAAACCTTTTCTTTTCATTTTTTATTGTTTACATACGAAAGCCATTTGAACACCGGCTCCTTCTAAAATAAGACAACCAAACCAGATGCTGTTGCAAATTAAGCAGCAGTAAATTGTCTCCACATCTTGTCTTAGCGTGGCAGCACGCCTGCCCCCGGTCTCGCTCGCCTCTCCATTTTGCAGGTGGTGAACGGCATTAATGAGAGCTGTCATCTCTGCGTTTGAGATTCAGCTCGGGCGGATCGACGCCTGCCTCTCAGCTGATTTGCTCATCCATTATTAACGTGTAATGATTATGTTCCATACACACTTTCAAAATGTCAGACAGCAGGAAAAGCGTATTGCTAATATTTTTTCGTCCAAGTGGCCATTAATATTCATGACGCGTCGCACAGTGCCAGTCTGTCTCCCAACTATAAAAGTGTAACGTCCCTAAAATGGGAAAACTCATTACATCAGAAGCAGAAGACAAGCAGCAGATTTGTTTAGCGCCCGAACGGAGCTGTAAGCTGCTGCGAGTGAATAGTTATATTTGCTGTGGAGCATCGTGGGGATCAGTGAACAAATCTAGGTCAAGCGCTGTGCCACAGACATAATGGGTCCCGAATGTCATATAACACGAGCGTTTTCTATTTGTTTTGATGGAGAGTTCAAAGCACCGTTTGAATATTAATGTCCTCATTTTCCACCCCTCCTTTGTCTCTCTATGTATATTGGAAACATTTCAGTAAGCCAACATGTTTAACAAGTTACACAAAGAGAAGCAGAAAAGACTTCTAGGCCTTCCTTGTTTTTTTTTTTTTCCTCAGCCATTAAAGTCACGTTAATTCGTTTATCAGGAGATGAAACGGCATGAATCATGTGCAGGGGAGTAATGCAGAGCAATTGAATAATGAAGGACCATTGTTCTTCCCCTCACCCTCCATTTGACATTGTAATTATCTCAAATATGTCAACCACGGAGCTCTTTGTTTTTCTTACATAGCCGAGTTTGGTTTCTGTGCGAGGGGCTTTCTGCCAAGTGAACTGTAAAAGCATTCCAGCTGAACGACAAGAAAATGTAGCTCAGGGCCTTAACGTGGAGCTAAAAGACCTAGAAACGTTTATTAAAAATGTACGAATGTGGACATCGTTGTTGTCTTTCTAAGGCATGCATGTGGATAATATATGTGCCGTTACTGACATATCAGTCGGTGTTGTGTGATGTTCCAGAGAAACATCGAGGTCTGTTCAGCTGACTTCGTCGCCCCGATGGAGGACGGAACGCCAGCCGATGACCTCCGTCTCACAGCTCCCTCCACCGCCACACCACCCGATCAGGTATAAACGTATACACACGGCATTCGGCAAAACCTCCACACAGAAACCTGAGAAATGAGGATTTCATCAGTCCAGTTGTTCGTGTGGTGCATGTAGTGATTCAGTTGTATTGGCCTTGTGATATGATCAGCGAGTGAGAAAATGTGTTTCACATGTGAATCATTTCGAAGAGGAAACATGAATCTGGTTCCAACTATGAGTAACATTTTTCCTTCTCGCTCACACCACACAGCACTCCAGCTGGAATATCCAGGCTGGGCTCCACACTGAGGGAGGAGAGCGACTGTAATTCACAAACAATCTGCTCTCTGTCCACAGGCCAAAATTCCACTCTTTATTTGAGAAAGAAATGCTTTAATACGACATGAAAATGTTATATATATATATATATATATATATATATATATATATATATATATATATATATATATATATATATATATTAAAACATCTGGCCTTGGATTTAGGTATAGAATAAAGCACATATGCTGATTTCTTCTGGAACAAGAAGGACACCTGAGGTTTAAAAATACAGTGCGCATGCAGTTCAGAGTAAGACCACATGTAGGTGCTCTGCCTCCTTTAATCCCTTTCTCAGTTGGACTTCCCCTGTGTGTTAATATCACTTCTGCATTAACGCCTCCTTTTAATGCTTATTCAGAATCATCTGTAAGCCGTTACACCATTTACACGAAAACATCCTTTTCCAGTTATCATCAACAATTCTGGTTCCCATTAGAAACTGCAATATTTTTGCTCTTATGCAGTCTCAAAGAATGTAACGAGATTCCAGTCTTCCAGCAGCGTTAACGGAAACCACTCACACCACTGAACACATCTGGCACCTTTATGTAATCCTGTGCATTTCAGTGTTAGTTACACATTTTGTTTTCTTTGCAGCTGTTCTGGCAGGACTGGATTTATACTAAATTATTTATTTATTTATTTATTTATTTATTTATTTATTTATTTATTTATTTATTTATTTGCCCTCAGGATTCAAACACACACGTGGAGAAGAATGTGGACGATTCCGCTCAGTGTGAACAGGGAGAAACACTCCAAAGTCTGGAGAGCTTCAGTGTGGAAGATGTGTGAGAAGTTCTGGAGGAAACGAACAGAGACGCTGTGATAGCTGCAGGTACGACGCTCACCTGAAGTGTCAGTGAAATAAAGACAAAAAAACTGATTTAAAAAATGTCTCGCCTGAATTCTTGCTGTGATTTTTTTTTCATATTCATGTGTTGATGCTGATAAACACAAATCTCCCATAAACGTCCAGGCATGACGGCAACAAGAAAAGGCAAATCTAGCAAAACTATCGTGGACAAAATGATGACTCAATGGCGAAAGAGCGCCTTCTAAGAGCGATGTGTGATAAATCTTATCGTAGCTCAGTAAGTGCTGCGTGTCAGCTTCCGTAAACACACTCTAACTCTTCCTAAGTTTAAACGCTGACCTTCATTTTATCCTAATCGAACCTCTCGTCTTATTCGTCTTACATCCTTTAAATAAAACGAGCTTCATTTCAAATAAACCTCCAGCATCTCACGGCAGATCCGAAGCCTTTCGTTTGAGATTCATGTCCTTATCTGCAAATCTACACAAACTCAGTGGATATAAACATCTTCCACCCAAACTATCCAGATTTTTTCTGGATGAATAGCAGATTTCTCGTGTAAATTCTCTGGCAAAAGATTTACAAGTAAATTCGTTCGTATCCAGCTTTGATAAACGAGCTCCATTATCTCTACCTTTATCTCCTCGCTCGGATTTTCCTCCAGTAAAATATGCAAATAAACAAAACCTTCATATATTTGGACAGGAGGAAAAAAAAGTTATGAGAAGAAGACAAATAAAGGGAGAAAGCGCAGGGTTCCTGGTCTGAAGGTTATTAGTGAAAATCTCAGGTCTGAACTCATACATGTCCCACAGGCCTGCTCGAACCCCAGCAATCGTGCCAGAATAAAAAAAAATATAAAAAAAGGTCTGATATTAAAACCTGAGTAATGTTCCTCAGCTTAATATCGTTGGTATTCTGCACAGAACACGGAAGACATTAGACAGCTCCTGGCAGATATTCTGATTAATTTTACGCTAGACTAAAGGTGGAATCAAATTACTGGGTGTGCTGCGGTTGCAGAAAACAATCTGCCCTCGCAGATCGCTGTATTGTGTCACAATTTTCACAAGCTTAACAAACACCAACTTTTAGGTCAAGGGGGATTTTCGTTTCGACGATTTTCAGATAAACGATTTTACACGCAGCCGACGTGACATCCATGAAGACGTCGTGTTTCTGTGATGATTTATTTCGTTGGGCGGACGGCGTGTAAACTGCGAGTCTGTTCGTGTGGGTTTACATTCGAATGAGCTGCTGTAAAATACCTCCTTTTCCATTAGGTTTTTTTTTTGTTTTGTTTACGCCGCTGTAACATCTGCTCAGGGTCATTACATATCTCACTCTATATTTAGCTTTGTGCATAACAAAAATCTCTCAAAGCTTAAGCAGCCCACATCGACCGTCCGATGTGTGTGTGTGTGTGTGTGTGTGTGTGTGTGTGTGTTTTTTTTTAATTCCTCTGTTTGAGGCCTTTGAGGCTTCTCTCTCGGGATCGGGTTAAGCTGTTGAGTATACGCTCAGCATCACAGCCTGCTCCAGCTAGTTTGAAGCGTTTGAATTTGATGTGGATTAAATCTGCCACAAGAACTGTTCTTCTTTCCCCATTGAGTGAAGTTTAATAACATCCGTTTTTTTTTTCCTCTCTCTGGGATATTTTAGTTGCGAAAGTTCCCAGGAGTGTCATAACTCATGTGGATCTCATCATGCCTTATATGGTAGAAACTCTGAAATGCTGGAATTGCTGTGGGTGACTTCCCAACCATATTGTTACCATTACAGATGTGCGCTGGAGGCATTTAATAGGCTTGTGTGTACAATGTGAATCCAGGAAAAGAAACTTCACCCTCGGTATTAAAACATTAGATCTTTACTGCAGGGTGTTCAACTTTTTCCTTGTAGCAGAGTAATTTCTAAACAAGTCGTGTGACTGAGTAGAAATACTGTTTTTTTCTTCAGTGCTGTTCTACATCACATTGATCATCTGTGACAGTGTTATAGACGTCGAGTTTTATGGACGTTCGCATTATTTTGTGTTTCTAACAGGAAGATTTTACAGAGAAGCTGCACATCCAGAAAAAAAACCCTACACAGATACGTTAGAGAGTCTCAAGAGACCGACGTCCAAATAACGCCGCCGAAGAACATGGGAAACATCCACCATTTCTTTTTGTCTGATATGTCACCTATAGCTCTGTGGGTAAAACAGTGCAATTACATATTCATCAGAATGCTTTACAGAAGTCCTACAGCAGGACTGAACCGTGTCTGTGCATGCTATTCACGAGGAACGTCGTTTTCAATAAGAACAACTCCTTTATAATTTATTAATAAATGATGTCATGTTTTGTTTGGTTTCTAGTTACATTTAAAGTTGCACAATGTCCAGGAAACGAGTGTGTTTCCTGCTTCTACTTACAGCAGAATAAGAAGAAAGAAAGAAAAAAAGATGCTGGTCATGTTGTTAAGCAAGCAGAAAACAGACACTGAGCCTCCTTCCATTAATGTCGAGTAAAAGTCTTCTCACAGAAACCGTTTTTTTTTTTTTTTTTTTCCCTTTACTGAATAATGACATATTTAATCTGTTTATTATTAGCTTTTGGCTCCACAGATTGTCCGCTGTGTAAGTCATTGTGTACAAGCTGTTGCTATAGAAACAGGAATGCATTCAGAACTATACTGACATTACAGTTATAGAACGTTAATCGACACCCGCTGACCGATCGGATTTGACAACGAAACAAACAAAAACACAGATGATGGAATTAATCACAACAGATCACTCGACCGTATTTATTACAGGACGCGTCTCAATCAGCTGCCTGCGTCATGAATCAGTGTCTCATGAGTCCAGGCACTTGTAAGGACTCTGACTCACTACACACAGGGACACTCATGACTCCAAATTGTTTCACTGTAAAAAACCCAAAATATCAAATATTTCCTTTTGTATGTGATATTTATTCGTTAACTTAATCACGCACGTTTCTGTCACGTCGACTAGCTGGCGGATTATTTCTTATTCATCAAGCGCTCGAATGTCAAACAAACTGTATACAGAACATCAAATAAATGTACAAATAAATGTAAGTAAATGTTTGAGAGCTACAATAAACATCAGCCCTTAAAAATGGCTGCCTCCTGTATCAGTACCTCCTGTATGACCACTGAACCGAGGAGCCGAACGAGACACAGCCGTGTCTGAGCAGTTTAGCTGGAACTGACCTAACTAACATCTTGCTAATTACTGCAAATGTAGACGTGTTTTTCCACAGCGGCGGAATGTAGCATTAAAGCTCTTTACATTCCTGCAGACTTACACAATCCTAACGAGTGTGATGATGATTTCCTGAGAATGTGGGTTTTTCCCTTTGCTTTGTTTGAGTTATGAATCTTCTCAGTTTGATGTTAACAGTAGATTTAAAGGCATTGCTTTCAGGATTTATTAGCATAAACAGCCGGTTATAATATCTGTTAACAGCTTGTGAGCAAAAGGAGTATGTAATTGAGTGGTTTGTCTAATGTTTGTGTAGAGCTTTTCCCACAAGTCATTAGCTGTGTGAAAGTGTAGCCCAGCGCTATGGCAACGCGGCCTAACTCATGGCCTAAATAGCTGAGTTGCCATATAAAGTGATGTATTATTAAAGCTGAATGGTGAGTTTTCCACTGCATTTGAAGAAAAAAAAGAGAGAGAGAGAGAGAGAGAGAGAGAAAAAGAGAGAGACTTATATCTATAAATATGCACTGCAGTTTGTAATAGAAACAGGAGAACCATCTAATTTTGTCTCTCTGAATTTATAGAGGGAATAAACTTTAACATGTGTGTTCAGTCAGCACGGTATCACATTACATTAATATTCGCCCATGCCTGCGTTGTGCTGCTTTTTCCTACCCGGTTGATTTAGTTCTTCATTAGCCTGCGGCTCTTTGTGTTGACACAGTGGCGTAAACTGAGATACTTAGGCTGAATTCCTGACGAACATGTTCGTGCAGCCTGTTGTTTGGAATCGCTCTTTTCTTCTTCCCCCACTGACTGATAGTCATTTCCGAGCCAAGAGCTCAGTGACCTTTTCCTCAGTTCATAGAGCAATTAAAAAAAAAAAAAAACTGTCCCTCTGCTGGCCACACTGTACACACACTGTACACACACTGTACACACACACTGCACACACTGTACACACTGTACACACACTGTACACACACTGTACACACACACTGCACACACTGTACACACACTGTACACACACTGTACACACACACTGCACACACTGTACACACTGTACACACACTGCACACACACTGTACACACACTGTACACACACACTGCACACACACTGCACACACTGTACACACACTGCACACACTGCACACACACTGTACACACACTGTACACACTGCACACACACTGTACACACTGCACACACACTGTACACACACTGCACACACACTGTACACACACTGTACACACACTGCACACACACTGCACACACACTGCACACACACTGTACACACTGCACACACACTGCACACACACTGTACACACACTGTACACACACTGTACACACTGCACACACACTGCACACACTGCACACACACTGCACACACACTGTACACACACTGTACACACACTGCACACACACTGTACACACACTGTACACACACTGCACACACACTGTACACACACTGCACACACACTGTACACACACTGTACACACACTGCACACACACTGTACACACACTGCACACACACTGTACACACACTGTACACACACTGTACACACACTGTACACACACTGCACACACACTGCACACACACTGTACACACACTGTACACACACTGCACACACACTGTACACACACTGTACACACACTGCACACACACTGCACACACACACTGTACACACACTGATAGATCACTTAACACACGGTGGTGAGTGTTCACCTGCCCCTCATGCTGATAATAGATTACCGCAGGAAGGTCTCAGCTTCGCCCGTCATCGTCTCGCATGCAGTGAGTTTGAGACTTAATGAAACAAGGCTGGCTCGTGTTCCTCAGGGAGTCCCTCTCAGTCCAGTGCACAATCTCAGTCTTTAATTGCCCTCTCTTTTGTAGTGGCGTAAACATGTGCTTTATGGGACGTGTTTACATTTCACTCAGTGCAGTCCTGCCTCTCTCCGTGCCACTAAGTCTTTTGCCTCGGAGCTACGAGTCAAATAAGGGAGCTTTGTATATGTTTGCTGTAAAAGACACGGTTAGCTGTCAAACACATTCAAAATAGATGGTGTTTCTGTTTAAGTTTTGTGCGTCTTACTCAAAAATGTAAGGTTTATGGGTTTAATTAAAAACGGCGTTTCCTGTCAATAAAGCCGCACGAATCAAAGAGATTTCCATGTAAAATATTTCACAACCAGCTCACTTGAAACAACAAAAACAGCGTTCTGGTGGTGACGCTGCAAAACTTCAGTGTGTTTTGCAATGAAAGAGGGTGGAAGCCAAAAAAAGGTCAGTTTTGCAGAAAGCGGAGCTGTTTATCTTGTAATGAATCAACTTTGAAATTCAGACCGTTTCCTTGTTTGTGTACCAGTGCAGATCTCCGCCCCCCCACCCCCCCCCCCACCCCCCCACTTCCAATCTTATTCTCAACGTTATTAATTGCCATGAAATGCTTTTGTGAGTATTTCCGTCTGCACGTGAGCGAGGACCCGTGCGGTCCGGGCGAAACCCAACCCGCTCCTTTCTGAATGAGAGCTGGTACAGACCGAGATGCCTGGTGTATATAACGTGTTTGTGCCTCCAGGTCCAACCATGACAGCGAGTCAGAAAAGGCAGTTTGAAATATACACCTTCTCCTTTTAAACAAACGAGCGAGTTGTTTCTCAAAATACCTCTTTGATTCAAATTTGGAGTCACAGGCCTTTTGAGGTTGCTGAATAACTCCAGGCAGCTGGCAGCCTTGACACAATGAAGTCCAGAATACAGAATTGTGATAATTTCTCTTCCTGTTGATGCAAGCAGCTCCAGCGTTGGCGTGGGCAGACAAATGAGAAAGCATAGCAAAGTTTTTATAGCTCTTTCATGATTGCCTGCTGTCGGCATAAATTACTTCGACGGCGTTACGCCTAAATTATAACAAAGTATAACATTTAACACGCTTAAAGGATAAGCTCAGGATGGAAAGGGTTTGAAAATCCAACATTGGTCTTGGTCCCGGGAACAGATGTTAGATTTTCCTTGAGCAGAGGAAAGTTAGGAGGGGAATCACTGCTAGTCTCTCTGCTTTCCACACATTCCTAAATTACCATGTAATATAAGAGTCTTTTTTTCGCTGCAGAGCCGCAGTCGATCGGCCGCAGTTACAGTCCTGATACACACAAAAATAATGTTTGCACTGTTTGAGGGAAGCAGAGAAATCTGCCCTTCTGAGCTCATAATCATAAAGTGGAATCAGTCGCAATCTGAACCCTTTTAAAGAGAACAAGTTCAGTTTTTTTTTTTTTTTTGCCTTACTTATAGCGCCGACCTCGTATCGATGTAAATGCTACACTTTGCTTTGTTTCCATGGTACTCGTGTCGTTTTTAACCGTTGCTCCCTATATCATTTACATGAAAATACTTCCTCTTTAGAAACTTGACACTTGAGCACTAACAGCGTGCTTCCTGTGTGTTTCAGTGCAGAGCGCGACCTATAGTTCAGCCTCATTATCTGTCGTTACACTTCACATTCTTTTCAATCCTTATTCAGTGCTATTACATAACACTATTTTTCTCATGTGTACTGTATATTACTAATTCCTCCACCCTGTGCCTTTACTTCCGCATTTTCACAGCCAGTCTTTTTTTAGTATTATTATTTACAATGGAAGGAATGCAGAGAAATGTGTTTGTACCTGTTAAAATTGCCACATCGCCTGCATTCTGACTGTCACTTTGAAAGTTCAGCTATATAAATGACTCAATACACCTCTGGTTGCTCGCACATGACCACAAAGGTTAGAGATTTTAAGGTCAGATCCTTACATGCAGCTCTCAATCATGCTGATAAGATAAAAATTACCAGCTTGTGTTTCAAAGCATCCGATAGATGTGTAAGGTTTATTCTAGCTGAGAATGTACACTGAACACTGAACACTGAACTGCTTCCTGTCCATAAACCAGACGCCCATAAAAAGTCATTACAGGCAGACTGTAACTTTCTTTGTCGTGTGATTAGAAACAACTTGGCTCTTGGATCACGGTACAGAGTGTGAGAAATTTATTCCTCCTTACAGGGAAGACTGTAAAAGACATGATCGTGATAATGATAATGAGATACTGAGAACGTTTGTCCCAATATTTTTAGATTGTCTAAACTTTCTGGTCATTAATAAAATCAAACCCTTGTCACATGACACATTTATGAAACCTGTTGACATTCTTCCTGCGAAAGATAAATGTTTATATAATGTTCCAAAGAAGTTAACCTTTTGTCAGTGCTGAGTGAAAACTGTTCTGTAATGACATTTGGTAAAGCAGATTAGGAAACTTTCCTTTCTTAGGCTTTTATTCTCAGCGACACACATAAAAAAAAATAAAAAAAGAGTAAAAAAAAATAAAAAGTACACTATACTGTACTGACGTCGGCAGCAGTAAAGCACATCTTATTACCAGGGCTTGAAAGGATCTTCTTCATTTTCTCAATGAACATATTGTAATATTGCATGAATATAATAGACTCAGTCAAACTGATTACATATTAAGATGAGGACAGGGTTTAGAAAGTCTGCAGTATTTTCTCAAATTCAATATGAAGAGATTAAGTAACATTTTACACCGAATTTCTTGCAGCAGTACAAGAATACAAGTTTAAAAAGATATATACATCAATATAAATCTCCACAATGACAATACGCTCAGTAAAAGTCTTTGTATATTCAGTAATATTCTGTTCTCCGTCTCCCTTATTCCCATTTAATACGATGCTTCGTAAACAGAAACACGTCGGTGTCACTGAAGCACGATAATCTGTCAGTGCATCATTTAACCACTGGGCTTGATTTCATCCGTTCATCCTTCCTTTAAATACCTTTGTTTTTCCTCCAGGCCCTGATTGTATTTTATTTTATTAATAATTAAACCTAAGATTTATTAGTTTATATTTTTGTTTATATATATATATATATATATATATATATATATATATATATATATATATATATATATATATATATATATATTTTTAATAAAAGTACATCATTTAAATATGTGTAAAATATTAGTCACTTTATACATCATTAAAAGCATATGTCTGTTTAAAAAAAAGAGTTAAAATAGAATAAATATATTTATTATATTTATATTATTTATAGCCACTCAATGCCACGGCCTTCTTTTGACTGAATTGTTTTGGTAGTAATGATTTTCCATCCCACACTGAGTGTCTTACTTTATGTGAAATTTAATGATCCTAATGAAAATGATCCAAATGACATCACTTCATGACTTTATGAGCACGTGTGTACGTTAGATTCAGTCCCACGGTGACACCACGGCTTGTCAGCACGAACTTACAAGACTGTTCAAAGCGTTGTGAAATCCGTGTGTGTGTTTGTTCAAGTCATATCCCGAGGCACCGGAGAGGAGTGTTTGCTTTCATGGAAAGCTGAGCGTCAGAGGTGTACGTCAAAAGGCCTGAGAGGAAGTAACATGAAACAGGAGCAGGTAGCATAGATAACACAGATAAATGATTGAGAAATTTCAGACCACAATAAGCAAAGCCTGACTCTGCACTTAGCTCCGTGAAACGTGTGTTGTATAACAAGCCGTATAATGCATTTTTAATCTCGATCCTTAAAGCACGGGGCCTCCTCTGTAATGAATTGCATTATTACATGCAGGAGTTTGAATTATGCAGAGGCTCGAGTCGGCCTCGCGCTGTATGGTAATGACTTTATCCACCGCCTGCTCGGTTAGCATATTCATCCCGGTGCACAGAGGACAATCAATCTTGGCCATATCATAAAAAAATAAAACAATGGCTCCAATTAGCTCCGTTTCAAAGGAAGGGCCTTTAAGCAGTAATAGGATAAAATCCAATATGTGCCTGGATGATGGAGAGCGAGTGCAACTGTAGGAGTAGACGTGGATATTGATCTAATATTATCAGGCTGGTGTCATATTCTCTAAGCGCACTGATGTTTGTCAGCAAATAGATTCATCTGACACAGTGTGGGAGAAGGAACGGAGGGGCGCTATTTCTCTTCCACACTTTTATTGACACACTAATCCACACACATATACAGTATATATGAATTTCACCGTTAGTCAGTATTTGCTAAATCCACCATATTGTTTTTAATAACAGCATGAACTACACGTTCGTGTAAAACCTTTATGATCCGTATTAGATCGAATCCGTCGCAGTATCGCACGAACACATGCTTCGGTGGAAAGGATGAAACACGAGGAGAATCTTTTGAACAAAGGAGGTAGCAGGGTCAATATGAAAATGTCCCTTTAAACTGTGACCTAATAATACAGAATATTCGAGATATTGCACGAGATTCGTCTTTGTCTGACTTTTTTCTTTCTTCCAAAATTGTGTTCATTTCCATATTATTTCTGTTCATTCTTTTTCATTACAGTTTGCTCTGAGATGGACCTCATGGTAAATATTCACACATCTAATCAGCATAATACAGAACAACAAGCAGATACATGTGAAATGTTTCAGATAATATTCACATCAGCAGCGGAATGAGTGGAAAATGATATGATAACGTGGGATTTTTACACACAACGCTCTCTAGAGATTACGTGACAAAAAAAAAACAAGAAGAAGAAGAAGTAAGCAGTAAGAAGTAAGCAGTTCTGTGGGCTGACCTACCTGGTTGGTCAGAGGAGAGCAAGCAGGCCGCTTTGAGCTTCACAGGAAGGCGACTAGAACTCGAGGAACCGCTCTGACGGTGACGGTGAGCAGAAATACATCTCCGACTACACAACACATCAAACCTTGGGTCGGTCCCACAGTAGAACACATCAGGTCTCAGTCGTGTCAACCAAGAACAGGGATCCGAGTCTACACCGGGCACAAACTTACTGACACTGGGTGGGTAAAGATGGGGAAAAAGTTCAGGTGACATATTTCTTTTGCATTGGAATATTATTTAACTGTGGTGCATGTAGTGAAAATGTAAAAAAAAACAGTAGTTTAATAGTAAAATCTATTTCAAAATTTTTATATAGTTTTTTTTTTCATTCTTCTTCCTTTAGTGCTTTATCCTGGAGTCTGAGCTGAGGTGACAACACCATGGATGATAAGCACGGTACACAGGATGTTAATGTTAAACAGCCTTTATTATCTATACAGCAATGTACTTCCTCTTTCTCTGGAAATGATGTGTATTTACAGTAAAATTATATATAATGTGTATAAGATACAGGAGATTAAGAAAAAGTGTGATTTCTGTGATTATGACATGGCGTACTGTATGACACCCAAATAGCTGGTTTGAGTATTTTAAAAACTTCTGATCTTCTGGGAATTTAACACACATCAATTATCTGTTAACAACAACAACACAGTATGGTTGAAGTCACGGGGATCAGACGATTCATTCTGATGTTTGATGTGAACATTACCTGAAGCTCTTGACCTGTATCTGCATGATTTTAGGTTTATGCATCGCACAGCTGCCACAGGATTGACTGACTTGCCTGAATGAGCAGGTTTCCAGGTGTTCCTATTAAAATGGACAGTGTGTGTGTGTGTGTGTGTGTGTGTGTGTGTGTGTGTGTGTGTGTGTGTGTGAGTGATTTTTTAATAAATAAATTCTCAACTAAAATCTAATGATATATAATATAATAAGTTAAATAGTTTAATGATTCTCTAAATTCTCACAAATATTTTCTAAGTAGGAAATTAAAACAGCTCTTGGCATCAGTGTTTTTATTGCCCCTGTTGTTCGGACGCAGTTGTATAATTTTAATAACATTATCATCGAGCAAAGTGCTATAAAGAAAGCTTGAAACATTGTGCTGCTGTTAGAAAAGCAGGCATAATTTTCCCCACAAACTTATCCGTCGTTCCACAAATTAAAGCCATCCATCCACGTGTTAATGATAGCCTTCCGTCAAGTCGAGCTGATGACTATTGGTTTGCAGTCTCGCACATAGACTAAGCCCCATTAGCAAGAGTATTTATGATCTACTTATGCATGTGTTTGCGTTCGACAGCCATATTGTCTAGCGCCGAGGTACTGTGTTCCTCCCGAGCAAGCAGCAACCTGCAATTGATTTCAGAGAAACCTGCGAGGCAAATCATTTTGGAGAGAGAGAGAGAGAGAGAGAGAGAGAGAGAGAGAGAGCATCTATGCAGAGGACTTGCTGGTTGTAATATCCTGCCTCTTGCTTCTCTGGGAAAAGATGAAGTGCAAGCAGGGCATGTGGTTCTCATCATTATTGTACAGAGAATAGCACAAGTGCCAAACGGTGACATAGAATCATTTCAATTATCTTGAGAGGAGAAATTAGTCTTTCTAGTTAATGACCAAGAACGAGAAGATGAAAATTAATCCGAACCACGTGTGTCCTCTTTTGACATGAAGCAGTACCTCAGTTTGCTTTAGAAAGTCAGCTTTTTTGTTGCTCGCCTTTGGTTTTTGTTGAAGATAAGAAGATAAGAGTCAGTCGTATCTCTCTGTGAGGAATGTAATGTAATGCTGTTGCTATTTTTGGCCCACAACAGATCTATTGCATTTACTGGCTATTATCATTACATCCATAGATCATCTTGTTTATCTGTGTCAGAGCATCCAAACACACACCAAAAAAGGAACAGATGGTGCTTATGAGCATGATTGATAAACGCTTCTCGTGCTGTCTTTTAACAGTAAATTGGTACAGCGAGAGATTAGGAATATTTGGTTCCCATAGCTAATAAATAAATAAACAAGATGAGGATGAATGCAGATCGCACAAGCTGTTCTCATCTGATCTTTCCCTTATATGGCTTTTCTGTGGTCTGGCAACGCTGCTCTGCACATGTGCTTTAAACATATATTCATCTGTTCCTCAGATCTGGCAGCTTTTCTCTTTTTTTTCTTCTGTTTTTTCTAAAGACTGTTCTGTGGCCCCATTTCTATAACCAATTGTTTGTGGGCGAGCAAGCGAAAATAGGCATTATTCATTTCAAATTATCTATGCACTCAGGCATATAAGCCACTAATCTCTGGCGGACAACATATCAGAACACATGGCCATTATATTTGAATATTTATCCTGTAACATAAAGCGATTCTTTAACAATATACTTTTTTTTTTTACTATTGTTGTAAGAAGTAAACTGTTGCTCTCTGCCTTCACCTGCAGTAAACAGTGATAAGGAGTATGAATGTAAATTTGAGCACATGTTCAGAAATCAGTTCATTCTTTTGAGTGGAAGAGGGGGAGGGAGTGCAGTACACGATTCCTGCCACTGGTGGCGCTGTGGAGTACGGAGTGATTTGTCATTAATTTATGTTATCTCCAAAGGGGAGAGGAGGGAAAAAACTGCTGACATGCTTTTTTGGTCCCTTCCCTGGATTACCTACGCTTAGGTGAGCAGCATCTGAATGCCCTGCAGCAATCACTTCTGCATCAGGAATAAAAATAAAACGACTTTTTTCCACCCCAGTGTGTGAACCAAAGACGTTTGAATTAGAAGAAGAGGAAGTGTTCAAGGATTTTATTGAACTATAAACGAGCGTTTGATAAACAGGAAAACAATTGTTCGTTTGTGTTCTGTTTCTGTATTCTTTACACACACACACACACACACACACACACACACGCACGCACACACACATACACACATACACATTCACTACACACACATGCACACACACACATACACACACAGACACACACATACTCACATACACAAGCACACACACACACACACACACACACAGATGAAATTCCGTTTTTTTTTTCTCCCCTACCAGCTCTCAAACTGCAAATGTGCCTCACAGCTCAGAAAGAGGGATTAGGTCATCAATCTACTCCACTCATATTGTCACCATGCAGGAGAGACCCACGGCACATAGTGGAGCACACGGTCTGTAAGGAAAATTCTTCTTAACATTGTCATCCCCATTTATTATAACGACAGGCCAAGCAATCAGGAGGGAGAACAATATTTAGAGCTGCTCGTAAAAGATGGCGTCTCAGCTTTTTTCCTTTCTTTTTTTGTGTGTGCCATAAATAGAGCACGCAGCTCGACTTCCACGGGCAACATTGTGGAATTTAACATCAGTGACCTGCGTGGAGCCAGAAGAGGATCATTGATATGCATCATGGGATTAAGCGGTCAGGCTTGCAATCTGACATTACTCAATAAAATGTATAAATATACTGTCCATCTAGCTGACATCAATCTCTTTTCATTTTTCCACGTGTGTAATTACTGTATCAGAATACTCCCCTTGGCTGGAGTTAGATTATCTCTTTTGTTTTTACTTGCGATTTTAAATTCTCAGCCAATTGTTGACTGGCATTTGCCAAATGCCTCGAAAAGTCAGGACGCAAAGGCAAGGCAGAGGCCAGACTTAACCTTTAGTGTTGGTGTGTGTGCTTGTGTGTGTATGCGTATGTATATGTGTGTATGTGTGTGTATATATGTTTGTTTATGTGTGTAGGTGTGTGTGTACATGTGTGTGAGAGTACATTTGTTTGTGTATGTGTAGGTGTGTGTGTACATGTGTGTACATGTGTGTGTACATGTGTGAGTGTGTGAGTGTGTGGGTGTGTGTGTGTGCATGTGTACATGTGTGTACATGTGTGTGTGAAACAGAGCAGAGGTTTACTCCTGTACAGGATGATTGATGGTGTAGTTGAATGCTCTTGCTATTACCGCTCACTGTCTCCAATAAAGGAGCTTAATCATTGCCTGACACACGGACTGCACCACACCATCCACCAATCACAGGGCTGCCATGATATTCTATCCAGTGCTGGAAGGGATCATATTACACCGATTGGCCTTATTTGTAGGCTATTGTGTTGTTGCCAAACTTAATATAGACAGAAGCCACTGAAGCCCTAACCATAATGTGTTTACTGTGCTGTCTTTAAGTAATTGTTGCTCTCTCAGAAATAAGTTTTCCTGGAGTTCACTAAATTTCACACAGTACATAATAAAACAATACATTATTATTGTTGTTGTTGTTGTTATAGTGGTGTCAATATTGTCTTATTATTATGTTAAACTGTTAACATGCATAAAAGTGATAAAAACAAATAAATAATAAAATGTCTATATACTCGGTCAAGCCTACAATATGTGATATATGTTATAAATGATACACTATTACTGATAAAATGTATTAATAACATTTATAACCTGAACATAAACTGTTCTTTCGAACTTTGAGGCCATGTATAAAGTTTATTTTGCACGATTTCTCCTTTTTTATTCTTTATTTATCATTTAATCCTCTTTCTTTTCCTGTGTGTATATAATAACAATCTCTCATCATGATTATACTGTTTAATACCGCTGGTATGTAGTATGCGGGTTTGGCCGTTGCCATGGCGACGCGCTATTTATATACCCGGCCGGATTGTGTGGACTGTATAACACTAGTGTGTACTTTTGCTTTGTGGACATTTCGCACTTTATTTCAGCTGACTGTTGTTTTTAATTTGTGGTTCATCTTTTCAGCTCAAAATTGCTTGTGGCCGCCGTCTAATCTATAAATACCTCGTGACTGGAGATAAAACACTGCGTAAAAAAGCTGACGTCAAACTTACATCCTGTAATGATAAGATGCAGATGGACAACTTTATTTATAAGAGCGAACTCAAACGTTTATTCAGTTCTGTTTATGTTATCTGTAATGCTTATTTAAATGCATTATAATAATACTATAAAATATATAAATAAAGTCGACAGGGGACATCTTCATAAGCACGAATAAAATCAACATGATTACAAATATATATATATATATGTGTGTGTGTGTGTGTGTGTGTGTGTGTATTACTGTTGATATACAGTGATATATAATATGTTATCAGAATCATATTTATTGGCCAAGTGTGACACACACAAGGAATTTGGTTCCAGCAGTTTATTGTTGATATGATATATGTATAATGCATAATATGTTATTGCTGATATATATACAGTGATATATAATGTATTTTATATATATATGTATATATATATACATATATACGTATATATATAATGTATTATATATATACATATATATATATCTGTGTGTGTGTATAATGTACAATATGTTATTGTTGATATACAGTGATATATAGTGTATTATATAATACATTATATATATATATATATATATATATATATATATATATATATATATATATATATATATATATATCTGTGTGTGTGTGTGTGTGTGTGTTATTGTTGCTTGTATGATCCTAATCAAAGCGTCACATTGTTAGCATTTGAACATTAGCATAACGATTAGCGACAGAAGGCTCATGAAGACCACCAAACATTATTTGTGACCTCCGCGAGAGCGAGTTAACGCCTTAAAAGATGTCGTAGGCGACTGACAGATAAATAATAAGCAGAAATAGGAAGAGAAAGGCAGAAGGGCAGAAAGGCAGAAAGCAGAAGTGCAGCTCAGAATCTCTGCAGGAAATGTTCTTTCTATTACACATCCAACCGACCTCACACACAGGTCCTTGTAGACACATAAAAACTTACAGGTACATTTTCACCCCGTATCCACACGCCTAAAGTCTTAAAATGCCACCTCTTAGTTGTTACACTGCGTGTTCACTAGTTTAATCGTAATCGAGTGCGATATCGGGGTGAAATCGAGGGAATGATTTTTAAAGCGCCGTCGACATGCGAACGGGCAGCAAAGCGCCGCTCGTCTGAGCCGTGTTTTATATTTAAAATCAACATTTGGGAAGCGAAATGTGTCGGAAATCGTACGGCTGGAAACGTGGACGTTGGGAAAAATATTAGATCGCAACAGCGCACATTTTATTTGCACTGAATTGTCACGGCGTCGTTTTCATATTGAGGCTCGGCGAGGCGCCGGGCGCTCGGATATTGTCCCCTTCCAGGACCTGCGGCAATCCATTGAAGCCAACAAGTTTGGAGAGAATGTTGAGTTTAATCAATTCAGAGCGTCGAGATGGAGCTCAACTCACTCACGGTACCATCACACTGCGCTTTATTTCCCTTTACACACACACACGGGCTGCTGTGTTACACCGTATGGAGTGTTTAGTGAAGTTAACACAAGTTGATGTTGTGATTGTGTGTGTTGATGTTATTTATAGGGCTTATTTATAGGCGGCTTTGTGCTTTGATGTCTACACTATTGGTGTAAATAAGAGCTGATGCTTGTGTGCTGTTTCCGCAGTGGGTCGGTTCTCCGTGTGGTTTACACGGACCCTACATCTTCTACAAGGCGTTTCGCTTCAATCTACAAGCCACAGCACGAATTCTGTCTCTGGGAGATTTTTTCTTCGTGCGCTGTAAACCACAGGACCCGGTGTGTGTAGCTGAGCTCCAGCTGCTCTGGGAGGAAAGGACAAGCAAGCAACTTTTATCCAGCTCCAAACTTTATTTTCTGCCTGAAGATTGTCCTCAAGGAAGGACTGTTTCACACGGAGAGGTAATTACACACGTACATTCGCGTGGGCTTATACACACACACACACACACACACACACACACACACACACACACACACACACACACACACACACAATATAATATAATATAATATAATATATATTCGGCCTGCTTCATTTCCTGCTGTTTTTCTTGTGCTATAATCCTACATGTGTGTAAAGCAAGCTGTTATTTCTATTCCGCTTCTATTCCGCTTCTATTCCGCTTCTATACCGCGAGCTGGTTTCCTTTCATCTGACCGCGTTATTCACACAACACATTAAGCTTCATAACAACCTTCAGCTCCTTTATGATCAGACCCCAATAACCAGCGTGTGTTAGTGCAACATCACAGTAGCTCTGGTGCTTGTGTGTGAAACTTGTCACCATTTCTTTCTTTTTTTCTTTCTTTCTTTCTTTTTTTTTTGCATGCATCATCAGATAAATACACAGTGCGGAAATTGCGAAAGCCTGTTAGGTTGTGCTGCGCTCTCTTACTCTCTCTCTCTCTCTCTCTCTCTCTCTCTCTCTCTCTCTCTCTCTCTCTCTCTCTCTCTCTCTCGATGAGGTAATACAGTATTTCCAGTGCTCATATAGCCTACACATATTGTCGATTTGGCAAAAAGAGAGAAAGAGAGTGAGGGCAGGAGCAGAATGGTGTTGTGCGTGTAAATATCCTGTAATATGTGCGTGTCATAGAGGTGAATGTGCAGATCAAGCAGGTTAAACCCTGATGGTGTATGTAGGAGATCTGCACACAGACAGGATCCCACTGATGGTGTATGTATACAGGAGATCTGCACACAGACAGGATCCCACTGATGGTGTATGTAGGAGATCTGCACACACACACAAGATCCCACTGATTAATAATGGCACACTGATAAAGGCAGCAGTGCAGAGCGATGACATTTATGAAGGTTATTGTTACTGTATATTGTGCGACTGGAATCGAACCCTTCATGCATTAAATATGTTTTTAATATTTCACATCCCTTTGTCACATCCCTGCGTGTGATTCAGTATGTTGTTGTTGTTGTTGTTGTTGTTGTTGTTTACACAGCTGCTGCTTTACAAAGTTCATGTCATTAATGTAATGCAGGTCCACCGGTATATTTCCTCCTTTCAGTGTAAGTTGGTAGATTAAAAACCCTTATTCTATTCGGTTGAACATGTATGGCATGCGTTCCAAGCCCATAGCAGCAGGTATCACGTTTCCCTTTTTGATAATAATAAGCAACAGGTTTTTTTTTTCCTCGTTAAACGTCAAGGTTGCGGCACTAACGCGCTGGTGAATGCGCAGGTTACGCAAACGACGCGCTGCGGCGACCTTGAGTGCAGCGCTGTTTACGCAACGTAACGAGGTGGAATGGAGGTGAAAAATAAACTCGGCCATTTCGCTTAACGCTCTGTTTGTTCAGTTGATCAGGGACCCTGTCCTCTTTCCAAACAGACAGCCCCCCTACACACACACACACACACACACACACACACACACACACACACACACACACACACACACACACACACACACACACACACACACTCTAATCTGCTTAGGTTGCCAGATTGGTGAGACTGTTTCCAGCTCAATGCACACTTTTCATTCAGCCAACTATGTAAACCAATCCAAACTGTATCTCTGCCAAATGAATGTTAAACTATGGACACATTGTAGTTATGGCCCACAGAAGTTGGCCTAAGCACAGTCACTAAGTTTGGATCGCCTGTTTCCAGACAAACGTGCTCCCAACTAATTCACTGTAAATCAGTACAGATGTTGTGTCAGATGATATCGACACGTTTTTGTGATCAAAGTATAGGCACTTAAAAGAACAAGGAGGACCCGCCCAAGCTCCAGGACAATCTGGCAACTCCCACCGCTCTCCTTCACTTATTCATTCACTCACAGCAAGGTGAACTATTTGTTTTTCAAATTTATTACTCATACATGACTGCTCGCCGATCCTGAGACAGCAGGCCAGATAGAATTACGAGCTCAAGGACAACGGCCGGACTTTTAGTCGTTTAACATCAAGGGATAGTGAAAGCGATTTCTATCTGCTTGTTTTTAAGACAAATCGGTCATGTTAAGTCATGTGGCTGGTGTGGCCTGTTTGTTTAAGTTCTAGCATTCAATCGTGATTGTGCAATGGGAGCAAGGTGGAGAGAAAAGTTAAAGGATACCGCTTTGTGCTCGTTGTCATTTATGTAGTTGTTAAATGAGACGTGCAACATTTAAATAACAATGAGGTGCAGTGTCAGCCTAACCACCTGCAGTAAGATGAGCCTCCTAACGCCTGCACCTTCACAAGGCCGACATGCTCGGGCCAGCGTCCAATTAAATTGCATTTGCATTTGCACGAAGTTACCCATGCTCCTTTGCATAAGGGTCAAATTGTTTGTAGAAAACAGGAACAGCTCTGTAACCGAATTATCCCACTTTATTGTTTCGTGTTGCCCAGGAACATCTCGTCCTGCAGATGAAGGACAAACAGCGACATTTTCAATATGTCCCTCGTGCGTCTGCTTTTTAGGGCAAGAACTCAATTTCGTCCTGCCACAGAGGAAACGATAAACAGCTTTCAGCTAAAATGACAGCTAGTGTGTTAATGTTCACTGTGTGTGTGTGTGTGTGTGAGAGAGAGAGAGAGAGGGAGGGAGGGAGCAAGAGAGAGCGAGAGAGATCAGCAAAACATCTATGATTACTGGGGCACTGTACTTCCAGATGCATTTTAGTTTCTACACCCAGGTGATGTAATTTCCCCTCAGACAAGAGTTAGTCGTTCACTAAAGGACAGCGGTGGTGGCTGCAAGCTTGAGGTCTGCAGTATACACACAGTCTCTCTCTCTCTCTCTCTCTCTCTCTCTCTCTCACACACACACACACACACACACACACACACACTCTCTCTCTCTCTCTCTGTTGGTCTCTCTGGCAGTGAGCCCATGGAATATAACACTTAGGCCTTGAGCCTAGAGAGGGCAACATTACACTCTGGTTCAGTCATGTGCCGTTCTTACTTTCTACAACTGACTGCGTGAGCTCCCTGTGTCTTATTCACAAGCTGTTTTGCTTCTCTCATTATTTTCCTCTGTGCCTTTTCATCTGTCTGAATTGGATCTCTCCTAAAGCATAAGTTTGTGGCTTTCTGTTGTTGTTTTTAAATGAGGCGTGTGTGTGCGTGTGTGTGTGTGAGTGTGTGTGTGTGTGTGTGTGTGTGTGTGTGTGTGTGTGTTTCTGATTACGCTTCAGAGGAGAATACTTCTAATTTCAAAAGAGGTTTTTTTTGTTGTTTTTTTTGGTAGAGTGCACAGTCCTACTCCCACAGCAGGCTTTATTTTCCCCTCCCCTGTATTTAATTGGACCCAGTTGTTCTGCAGCTTTGTTGCTCTGTCGCTCATAATATCTGTGTTTTGGCAAGAGAAAAATCGTTGCTGGCAATAGGTTTGAATAGCACTTATGTGACATAAGGGCAGATCTAAATGGGGTTTGCGCATTATAAATAGGTTCCATATCAGATTCCAGCGCATTCTGCATCTGCCGTAGTTTGCATAACCACATGTGTGTAGACGCATGTACACTATGGATCGGTAGCACAAACGGATTTGCATATAATCCTCGTCTTGTTCAGGAACCGGATTTATGAAACGGTGTTCATATCCAATAGAGTTACTTCTCTCCGCTGTTATTTGGATGACAAAACAGTCAGGCTTGCGAGCGGGGGCTGCTGCAGAGGTGCTGGGTGGCCGAGATCCAAACCCAACTTTTGTGCCTGGCAGAAGTCCAGTGTTTCTGTTTTGGATGCCTGGGACATATTTATAGTTCAAATGAGATCATCAGTCTCTTTCTTTTTTTTGTTCCTTCCTCTTTCCTTCCAATCCCCCCCCCCCCCCCCTCTCAGAAGGTAACATTCTTCAGCAGGAGGTTTATGTTCTCGTCAGCTGGAGAATGTGACCCATGTTCGGTTGTTAAATGGCACGTCACAGTCTAACCCGCTGAGTTACACACTTCTTTAGTACAGTGTAGTGACGCTGGTTGTGCAGTAACTGTGGGTTGTGACTGTAAAAGAAAACAGTTTTCCTATCAAGTCTTTACTTGCTGTCTACACCCCCCCCCCCCCCCCTCGGGCATGGGGAGTGTGCATTTGCATCACACGTCTCTTGTGTTTCATGACAAATAGATTTAATTTGCTTGTGTGGTGTCATCATATTTCACTTGAAGCCATTGCGAGGACTCGTTGTACGTTCGCATCCAAATTCACACGAATTATGATTTTCGCTGGAGCGCCGCGTCGAAGTGGAATTGGATAAAAAAACACTTTATTTTACAATGATGCAGTTTTAAGTAGCAGTGTTTTTTATAGACGTCAGTGTTTTATAACTGACTACACCGCTTGCATTTTCTCGGAGAGCAGCGCAGCTCTGACAGCAGTGTAGCTGTAACTCAGATGCTTTATAATAACACCTTACTTACCCTAATATAATATGTTGTCATTTCTGTAGTAACAACTCATTTGCTGGGATTCGTGTGATGTGCCATCTACATAATCCAGGCTAATAATCGATAGGAAGGAGTGTGTGCTATTTAAATAAGATATTTCTCTGTAATTTCTCTGTAGCGTTCTAAGCCGTGTTTATTTTCTCATTAAATTCAAGACAGAAAACAAAGAGAAGCCCGTGAACAGAGAAGCTTTCTATATTTCCGAGTTATTTATTTATATACACGTATTTAGTTATTAAATATTTATAAGTGCTTTAATTGTCTTCTTCTTAAACAGAACAGTTCTGTAGAAAACCTCATATGGTTCCTGCTTCATTTCTCCAAACCTTTGGAAGGGTTTATTAAGAAGAACCCACTGGAGCTCCCTGATGTCATCTTTAGATGTGTTAGAGAATCATTTAGGTGTTTTTTCTTGTTTTGCAGACGTTCCACATTAACATTAAATGTAAGTATAAGCAGATATAAAGTGTGATTTCTGTGCCATTTAAATAATAAACACATTTAATTGTCAGAAAGAGGAATAAAACATGGAATAAGACACGTTGGTATGGAAAGTACTTTACTTTAATGGGTTTTGGTGGTAACATTAACTGTGTGTGTCTCCCTGTTGTGTTATAACCCTTACATACGGCAGCTCGTACTGACAGTACAGTATATTAACCTTCTTCTACACTGTAAACATGTTAAATCGATGAACTTTTAGGTGAGATCAATTAAGCAGGGAGGAAAAAGTTGATTTAACTTTCAGCTTTAAGGAAAAAAAACCTTCTTCTGAAT
>NC_062525.1:25913474-25918474 GCF_022655615.1 Tachysurus fulvidraco
CAGACAGTATCTTATCTTATCCCCATGGCAACATGTCTACCTGCCTAACGCCGTGTGTGTGTCCGGCAGGACGAGGTCATCGCCGTGTCGGAGAAGGTCATCGTGAAGTTGGAAGACTTGGTGAAATGGACAGTGTGGGATTCGTCGTGTTGGAAGAAAGGCCTGCATGCGCTGCCTCTGAAGCCCTCGATGCTCAAAGAGCTGGGCAAGAACGGCCAGAGGGAAAGTCTGTACCGCTACCGAGAGTCCACGCTCAACAGCGGCCTCAACTTCAAGGACGTCCTGCGGGAGAAAGCTGAACTGGGTATGTCAGTCTGTCTGTCTGTCTGTCTGTCCGTCTGTCTGTCTGTTTTTTTTTCTCATATGAATGCTTATATGCGGCTGAATCGGCTTTCTTGTGTGTTAAAGCGAACCATAAAGTCCATCTTCTCATTGTAAACGGTCCTCCTGCTGAGATGATGATACAGTCGTGTCGGTTATTGACTTATTTTATTTCATTCCCCTCAAGGCTCGGCTATGTCGGCTTTATGACTGTGATTTTCATTCATGAGCGCGTACTGTAAGGGCCGTCTGCA
The DNA here is from genome assembly GCF_022655615.1 of Tachysurus fulvidraco. NCBI lineage: Eukaryota > Metazoa > Chordata > Actinopteri > Siluriformes > Bagridae > Tachysurus > Tachysurus fulvidraco. The sequence continues at coordinate 25,914,050 of NC_062525.1, forward strand.
CGGCGGCGCAGCTTTATTCACTGTTTACCTTCCGAGCGGAGAAACGACACAGTAATCAGGATCTATAGAGTAGACGGATCTGTTAATCCCTCGTTTATTCGCAGCCTGCTTGAAGTGGACATTTAACTCGTGTTCGTTGTTAGCCGAAGAACAGGATGTCTCCGAAGATCACGAGCTTGGATGAAAAGGAGAGATTTTCATGTGAAAGATGGCGAGAAAGCATGTGCGAGTGCTATCCTTTTTTTTTTGGTAAACACGGCCTTTAATAGCTGCGGTCTTGAGAAAAAAAGGACATATTTTAGGAAGATTGCTAGCTCACACTTCAGTTTCAGCAGAAACTTTGAGGAACGTGTGTAAGAATGAAACATGACAGTCATCCTTAAAGTTGGAGTCCTCTTGAGACTGAGAGACGAAAGTGCTTCATTTTGTTCTCAAGTCTTTTCCATGTAGTTCTCTGACTAGATGTCATTATTCGCGGAGCATATTAGCATGGTTTCTTATGGGAGATAAAACCTTTTCTTAGAAACACTAAGCACTTTACGGCCAGTTTATGTCCGAGTCTCAGCTTTCGCCTCGGTGGATTATCTGAATTCTGTGTTTGTAGCTGAGAACCTTCTGCTGTAATCATAAAGACTTTGCTGTGTTCATCCCAGGACTTCATAATACACTCAAAGCAAACGTCATTTAAACACATGGTCCTGTTTCTCTCTCTCTCTCTCTCTCTCTCTCTCTCTCTCTCTCTCTCTCTCTCTCTCTCTCTCTCTCTCCTGGTTCCTCTTATAGTTTATTCGTTATGTCGTCTCCATGAGTTTTTCTTTCCCTCGTCGCCTCTGGCTCGCTGCAGATTTCTGTAAAGCTGCTTTGTGCCTATTGTGTCTATTGTTAAACGCGCTATACAAATAAATTTGAATAGAATGGAATGGTACCACATTGGCCGGCGGTGTGAGTGATGTTAGATTGCGGCGAGGATTTTCAATAGTGTTTACGATTCCATTGTAACAACAATACAAAACTCAATCAAAACGCCGTACGAGTAGGACACAAGCCTCGTTCAGAACGTGTCTTTAGAGCAGACACAATGCCACCCTCTCATTAGCATTCCCTCCGTTTGTGCTCCGGTTCTGTCTGAACAATATTCCAAGTGTTAATTAATTTAGGAGCGCACTATTCCCAGAGTAATCATTCCGAGAAGCAGGAAAACAAACAAACAAACAAACAAACCAAAAATCCCAAAAGCAGTTTCCTGATGTATTTATCTTATTGGAGCTGCTTTGACATGCATTCATACACGTGTAACACGCCTCGGTTATCACACGCTCCTCTGCCGTGGAGTATAAACGCCGCAGCACAAGCTTTATGGCCATATAAATATGTCATTTTGGCTGCATTCCTGGGCAGCAGATACCTGCTGGAAGCCAAGAAACAGCCTAACAAGAATATCCAGGTTTTTTTATTTTTTTTTTTACAAAGCGTCTTATTTTAGCTCCGGGTCTGGAGAGGAGAAACGTCCATTTGGCGTCCAGAACGTTTAGGTTTCAGGCAGATTGAAAAGACATCTAAGAGAGCTATACTTACATATTTCCCCATTTAGCAGAGGGGTAATTAGACAGCAGACGTTCTTTTTTTTTCATTGCAGGAATTTGCATACGCTTCGCCTTCTTCTCAGTCCGCAGAACCTGAATGTTAAATTGCCCTTGAAACGGCTGATATATTAGATGCCTGTGCTGAGATTAGATAGGCGAATCAATAATGGACGCTTTGTCGCTTAAGCTTACATGAAGGCTACAGCTGCAAACGTGAATCAATAGGAGGGCAACAAAAAAGATCTGTGATTTATTTACTGTCACTCGTCTAACCTTATTACTTTGTGCGCCTCGTGAGCGCATATTTCTCTCTGTTAATAAGCGGCTTTTTAATGACTATATTAGCCTGTTTATGTTGTCAGGATTCGAAATGCAGTTAGTCACAACGCCTCCAGATTCGCTTGCTAAGCAGAAAATTCTGGCAGTGAACCAGAGGCCATCTTCGAGAGAGAGAGAGTAGGAGAGAGAGGAGACGAGAGAGAGATAGGAGGAAGGAGAGCAGAGAGAGAGAGAGAAGGAGAGAAGAGGAAAAAGAGGAGAGGAGGAGAGAGAGAAGGAGAGAGAGAGAGAGAGAGAGAGACCAGAGAGAGAGAGAAAGTAGAGAGAGAGAAAGTAGAGAGAGAAAGGAGAGAGAGAGAGGGAGAGAAAGAGAGAGCGAGAGAGAGAGAAGAGAAAGCGAGAGAGAAGAGAGGAGAGGAAGAGAGAGAAGAGAGAGCGAGAAGGAGAGAGAAGGAGAGAGAGTGCGAAAAAAAAGAAGAAGGAGAGGAGGAGAGATTCTCATCCTTCTCTCTCTCTCTTGCTCCTTCTCTCTCTTTCTCTCTCCTTCTCTCTCTCTCTCCTTCTCTCTCTCTTTCTCCTTCTCTTTCTCTCTCCTTCTCTCTCTCTCCTTCTCTGTCTCTCTCTCTCTCTCTCTCTCTCTTTCTTTTCCCTCACTTCGCTTTGTAAAAGAAAAGAAAGGGATCATTCAGCAGGTCATCCCTTTCACTTGCAGAACGCAGCCCTCAGAAACACCTCTGCTTACGGGAAATAAACCTGTCATTGAGACCGACGCATGAAACGAGCTCGTTTTTATCCTCGTAGGGAGTTTGTTCTTCGTCATTTTAGTAAATCATGACGTACAGGACCAAGCAACGGATCAGCGATCCAACGGGACGAGAGGGAAAAGATCCTGCAACTAAACGCTTGAAAAGATGACAATAGATAAATGAAGGGGGAAAAAACTAAATATAGGTTTTGTAGATTTTTGCAGGTTTTTATTTTATTTTCTCGTTCTGTCCTGATCAGTAAAGCCATGTTTTGGACGATGAAGACAGATTAAACGAATCACAGAGCAGTCGTACATTTAATGTACATTTAATGTGTTCAGATCCGCTGGTGTTCGTCACAGACCTCCAGGACCGAACATAACACTACAGATCGCTTTAACAGTTCTACATTAAAATGTTATTTGCTTTGTCATTCAGTCACGTTGCTTTATAAGAGGTTCCTTTCATATAAACAGACCTTTTTGCTGTATGAACTCAAACACACTACACATTTTGCCCGACAAACACAAAACACAAATGGATCCACAAACACCTTCAACAATTCAAGCCGGGATTCCCAGAATCGGTGTTCAGGAGTCGTCAGTAAACACGTCCATGCTAGCTGCTGTTAGCACTGAATTAGCATCAGCTCGTGTTGTTCAGGATCACGTGTGAAATACGTTTATACATTTTTTATATACTTTATACTGATTTCTCTGTGTAATCATTAAAGCAATGACTAATTATAATATAACGATGTGATGCGGTATGCAGTGAGATAAAAAGGTCCACGTGGTTAAATAACACGTCAAACTCGAGCTCACACCTGAGCTGAGACTCAAACTCACAACACTGGGGTTTCAACCACACATTACATTATTAATCAACTAAATGTAATCCCAGAGTTCTGCTGTGGTTCCATCCGCACCAACATCCTCATGAGATTTCACATTGAATACAACATGAACGGATCACACTCACTACGTTAGGCATTAGGCAATTTATTTATTTTATTACCTTAATCTGACTGAACACAGGGGGGACACGGTGGCTTAGTGGTTAGCACGTTCGCCTCACACCTCCATGGTTGGGGGTTCGATTCCCACCTCCGACTTGTGTGTGTGGAGTTTGCATGTTCTCCCCGTGCCTCGGGGTTTCCTCCGGGTACTCCGGTTTCCTCCCCCGGTCCAAAGACATGCATGGTAGGTTGATTGGCATCTCTGGAAAATTGTCCATAGTGTGTGTGTGTGTGTGTGTGAGTGTGTGAGTGAACGAGAGTGTGTGTGTGCCCTGTGATGGGTTGGCACTCCGTCCAGGGTGTATCCTGCCTCGATGCCCGATGACGCCTGAGATAGGCACAGGCTCCCCGTGACCCGAGAAGGTCGGATAAGCGGTAGAAGATGAGTGAATGAACACACGTTAGTTTATTTGCAGTGACTGATATCTTAAATACACCATCATTACTATTGTGTGGTTACAGCCATGTGCAGGAACTTAAAGCAATACAAATTACATTATTATTATTATTATTATTATTATTATTATTATTATTATTATTATTATTATTATTATTATTATTAATAATAATAATAATAATAAATCATTTTCCATATATAGTTTTCTAGAACATAATTTTGTCAGAGTAACTACAGAAAGCCGTGATGAATTAGCAACCAATTGCAAGCAGCACAGAATAAAACTGTTCACCTTTTAATTTGGAAATTGCAGGCAGCAACAAGGCGCCTTTAAGATGATGTTTCCTCCATCTGTTTTCTTGGCCAGAGACTGTTAATGCCGCTTAACGCAGGTAAAGAAAG
>NC_062525.1:25923474-25925974 GCF_022655615.1 Tachysurus fulvidraco
ACGGTGGTGTTCAGTGACAATCGAGAAGCCTCTCTATCTTTAATATTAAACACACCAGGGTTTTTTTTTTCACACACACTCTATATCTCAGGTCTAATTAATCCCCCTATTTGCCTGAGGATTCCTCACAGCATTCAGCACAATGGTTCACTTTTCTCCAGTCATAAAGCTCTGTATGCAGCAAAAATATTAAGGTTTCATTTTACACAAATCCAATTCAGGTCTAATCTGATTAACATCCAGGAAGCAGTCGGTCCAGTTAGAGATGTAGTATAAAGGTGTAGTTATTGTTTGGCCAATGTTGGTGTGTGTGTGTGTGTGTGTGTGTGTGTGTGTGTGTGTGTGTGTCTCTCTCTCTCTGTGTGTGTGTTTGTTTGTGTGTGTATGTCTCTGTATGTCTGTGTGTGTGTTTGTGTCTCTGTGTGTGTGTTTGTGTGTGTGTCTCTGTGTGTGTCTGTGTGTGTCTCTGTGTGTTTGTGTGTGTGTGTGTTTCTGTGTGTGTGTGTGTGTGTGTGTGTGTGTGTGTGTGTGTGTGTGTGTGTGTGTGTGTGTGTGTGTGGAGAGTGTGTGATATTTCCTACTGTGTCCACGTCACCTGACGTCACACTGCCCAGGATTCTGTCCTCTCCACATTTATTCACTCTCTCAGCAGTGACTGTAATAAATCAGTGACCAGCGCTTGAAGGTTTTGACCTTTAATTGTGTGTAAAGCACAAAATCACAGAACTCAGTGCCTTTGTTTATTCATGGAGGACGACGAGGACGTCTGTTACCTTCTATATAAAACTATTTCAGAGAAAAGCAGCTGATGATTGTGAGCGAGTAACAGGTCATTATTTACCTTCCATTCCACTGATTCAGTGGCTCCTGCTGTAGTAACAACCGTTAGTTTTCAGTCATGATGCCCTTGTTTGACTCCCACTTATATCCTGTATGTGTGTGTATTTATATATATTTATTTATATATATCCAGAAAGTCAGCTCTATCAGCTGTAATCAGGCTCAGCGTGTGAGTTTAACAAGCAAAGCTCTTTTCCTCCTGCAAACAGGAAGCAGCAGTGAGCCAAAGTGACTATTCTTTTTATGAGTGTTTGTGTGTGTGTGTGTGTGTGTGTGTGTGTGTGTGTGTGTGTGTGTGTGTGTGTGTGTGAGTGAGAGAGAGAGAGAGAGAGAGAGAGAGAGAGAGAGAGAGAGAGAGAGAGAGAGGGAGAGGGAGAGAGAGAGACAGACAGCTCCTATAATTATGAACAATTTCTTCTATAGGCAGTAATTGAACAGGTTTTTTTTCTGCCAGCATCTGTGGATGAAGAAATGGACACAATGGCACATTGATAGCATGGTATCTTCTTATCCCCTCCTGGCATCTAATCCACTCCTTTGTGTCCAATCCTAAATACATTTTAATTGGCTTGGTTGAGTAAACCTTGTTCTTCAGCGCTATTCTCCCAGCTCGGTGTAATCACGTCTCTCGTCCTAAAATAGAGAGCTGTCATTGTTCTAGTGAAGGCCACGGTGTGAGAATATACTGTAAGGTGCCGTTTCCTTAAGTCGGCTCGTGTTAATCGTTTCCACGCCTACGAGTCTTTCAGGATTTTTTTTTCTTGTTGTTTGTTTGTTTTTGGACACCCGAGAGCCGAGTTAATACATATTTAAATTGCTTATTAAAAGCTGGACCAAAAATAAATATTCGATTTTGCGTGGTGAGACGGAGCGGAACGGCAGAGAGCAGAACGGCGTTCGGGCTTTTGTGTTAACGTCGGATTAAGTCTCAGATATTATCGGATTTACACACTTCAACATGCTGGAATTCATTACTGGAACACAACATCTAATATCTAATATTCTATTTCAAGGTGTAATGAGACTTTAGCTTATCTTTGACTAATCTTATATTAGTAATCATTATGAAAGTGTATAAAAGTGTGTCTACATGAAGTGTGTGTTAATCTGTGTAGACCGGACGAGTCTCGTGGGCTTCTTACAGTCACGACTGTTGGGTTTTAAAGTGTTTAAATACTTAAAACAAATCTGTCCACACAAAATCTCACGGTTTCTATCATATAAAGCTCTCTGTTCTTCAGTGTGTGTCCAGAGTAAATGTACTCATTGTGTTTGTGAGACAGAAATCAGGAGCCCAGGACAAGAGGGTTACGAGTGAACTATTAGGATCTTATTCATAGTTGCATGTGGATAAGTGGCTTCAGTATGTCATCATTGTGTCATCTTTACGCTGGCATTTTTGTCTCTTATTAAATGTTTTTTTTTAAATTTTGGTTTGTATGTAACTAAAGCATCAGGTTCTCGATCCCAATCCCACCAGCTGCTTTAATACACACGTCCTCAGAGCAGAAGCGCTCAGCAAACTGAGCAAACTGAGCAAACTGAGCACAACATCTCTGACTTTACTGAATGATTTCACTAGGTCTGTGTGTGTCGTGTACATGACTAACTGCAATTGTATTAAATATGTCAAGCTACAATCTAGACACTAACGAGACCT
>NC_062525.1:25930974-25943474 GCF_022655615.1 Tachysurus fulvidraco
CCCAGGCCTACCTTCTAAAATTTTATAAGATTAAATAACTAATGATTATTAGCATTCAGACGTACTTTACCACATACATCCTGTATTTTCGCTTTAATTGGCCCTCTTTGGCAGGGCGTCGAGTAGAGAGGCGTTATGTAAATATATTCCCATTGAGGCCCGTTTGACATTTTGTGGAGCACTTGTGCTGTAAATGAGGAGAACATTGCCATATTTAAAGAAACAGAGTCCCTTTCCAGGGTTGTGATAAGATGTGCGAGGCTTAGACAGATCCGAGCGGTTGATTTTGTGACCAATCGGCGGCTTCTGCTCTGTCCTAGTGACAAGGACCTCTTGTGGAACCTATTTAAGGAAAATTACATAATGCAATTTCCAGTGCCCTGTAATGATAGTGCAGTCCTTCCCAATTAAATACCAAAGAGATAAGAATGAATTTCTTTAGAAAGGTTTGATTTTATGAGTGAAACTATCGTAGGTTTTTCTTCTTCTTTTTTTTTTGGTTTCTCTTTTTTCCCACCATCGTCTCTGGCCCGAGGCAGAATCTAATAAGGAGAATGTATGCAGGCTGCCAAGTGATTAACTCACAATATGGAGACCGTATTATGAACGGAACGGTACATAGCTGAGACACACACACACACACACACACACACACACACACGCAGAAGCAGTGGCATTGTTAACACGCTCGCCTGAGTACCGTATGAACATCTCGGAGATTAAAAGCAACATCCTCTACAGCACACGTCAGAAATATCCTGACAAGTTGACTTTTACATTCGATCCACTGTACATGTGGGTTTTACACAGAAAAAATCATGTCGCGTTCGTCTGTAAGGAAGCGACACTGAAATACCACAAGACACACGCCACATCCTACTGTAGATGTGAAAGCAAGTAGAATCCACACGTAGACGAGCGCAAAAGGAAAAGTGAAAGTAATAAATGAATTCTTATTCTGGTGTAAAACTGTTCTGATTGGTTTAAAGGGACAGTCTGTGTACTGAGATACGGTGCTGAGCGAACGGGACGATGCCCCTCAACACACACAGAATCTGTGCACCACATTTCTGCATCTAACTCAAGTGGCTTGAAGACATGCAATAAAAGTCCTATAAAAAGATTAACGGAGTAAATCAAAGAGCGTCACGTCGCTCTTTTTGTCCAGAGCTTTTCGAGCTCGTTTAAAGTGACCCAGGTTCCTCTGGCCAGGAGCTCCAAAGCACAAAAGTTGTCCATCAACAAACCATATAAAAAACCCATAAAGTATTTTTCTTTTTCTTTTTGACAAAGCTCCAGTATTTTTTTTGAATGAACTCATAACCCTTTCACAAACTGTCCTCTTTACAACGGCCTGTTTTTCAGGATTCCAAATAGTTCTCAGGAAATGCGTCTTTTGACCACGGTGACAGATGTAAACTCACTTTAGTCCAGTGGATTGTGTTTTACAGCTCCTTGGCAGCTCCTTGGCAGCTCCTCGTAAGCTGCTGAGATGTCTGAAGCACTCCAGTCTATTGTAAGCTGCAAACATCTGAGTTTTTAGTGCCATATTATAAGAGCCCGTACTCCGAGCTCGGCTTTCCCAGGGGTGTGATTGTTTCTTCTCTTTTCTTTAAGGTTAAGTTTTTGACATCTGAGGGAACTCATGACGGAAGAAGGAGCTATACTGTACATTATCTTGCCTAGAGCTCTGATTTTTCAGGACTGAATGATGTGGCATCCTGCCAGCAGTCTACTTTTTATTGCCGATCCTAACAGACGGCTGTCGTGTTAAAACAACAGTTTGACTTGGAAAATGTTCTTTCTCTCATGTCTGTGCTTCAACGCAGAAAGACCTTCACTCTTCACCATCTTGCTAGAGAAGGTATGAGCAAACAGGTTCTGCCTCCTCCGGCTTTAGAAATACCCCAGGTCTAGTAAGATATATTGAGACCGTAGGAGAAGAAGGCGAGAATCAGCAATGACCTTTTTGCACTGGTGCAAGCTGACTTAGCAGTTTGCACTTAATTCACCCCCCAGTTGTAAGAAACAACACAACAATATCACTCGCTTTAGTGTAACTGCAGTGTGTTTCTTTGGCCTGTCGACCTACTCAGCAACAGATAGTACATTTCTCACCATCCTCCGTTTGTCTGTGTGCCCACAGGTGACGATGGCGAGGATAAGAGGGTCCTGGTGCTAAGCTATCCACAGTACTGTCGCTACCGCTCCATCATCGCACGGCTCCGCGAGAGGCCCGCCTCGCTACTGACGGACCAGGTGGTACTAGCTCTGGGGGGCATCGCTACGCTCACAAGCAACACTCAGATTCTCTACTGCAGGGACACGTTCGAGCACCCCACACTGCTGGAGAATGACAGCATCTGCGACGAATTCGGTAAGCAGCCTTCACGCTAAGACGGTTGGTTTGAAACTTCTTTCCGATTGGGAATTGACAAGATCGCTTGTATCTCAAATACAAATAAACATTGGCTGGTGAACTTAGCAGTGGAGGAGGGCAGAGTTGGCAAGGTCTCAAGTGGTCTCTGAGGAATCGTGAACAGTGCTGAATGATCAAGGGATACAATCGTCTGATTGATGGACAGATTGATGGACAGATTATGAATAAATGGATGGATGGAAGACAGATAGCTGAAAAGATGAATGTATACAGAGAATAAAATAGATGTATGGCTCTGAGATGACCAATCAAATCAGCACTAAGGCATGTAAAATGGATGGATGGATGGATGGATGGATGGATGGATGGATGGATGGATGGATGGATGGATGGATGGATGATTGATGGTGGGTTGCTTGGATCTGGATCTGAGTGATAACTGGAGGCATGGGTTAATAGGTTAGGAATAGATGATGAATGAATTGATGGTTGTAGAAACATGGCTGAGAGAAGACACAGTGCTGGTGAGACAGATGGTTGGATGATGGATGAAGGACTGCATAGATGGATGGCTGTTTTGATTTTTGCCACATGAATAGATGGAGTGCATTAAATGAATGAATTAGTATAATGATGAATGGATGGATGCATCTATGGATGCATGGATGGTTGGTTGGATGGTTGGAGGCATGCATATATGCAGGGATGAATGAAGCATAAATAGAATGGAAAACGAATGCATGGACTGATGGATAAACAGCTAGATTGATGTATAGATTAGGATGGATAGATAGGAAAAGGTGGATGGATGGATTGATGGATGTGTAGCTAAACAGATGCGTAGACAGATGAGTGGATAGTGAATGAAAGTAAGCACCTACATGAGCTTCTGATGAATAAACGTTGACACATCAGACCATCACTTCTCTGTTTGATCTTAATCACATGATGGCTGTTAAAGAGAGAGTTTGTTGAGGCAGCGGGCACCGACTCTGGCACAGCAGCGGGCACAAATGACTCGTAGCTAGTGTCATCACACAGGTTGTAATTAAAGCAGAGATGCACAGTTGGTTTGTCGCCTGGCAAGCCTTCATGCCTTCATGTGTTCATGCCTTCATGTGTTCATGCCTTCATGTGTTCATGTGTTCAAGCCTTCAAGCCTTCATGCCTTCATGCCTTCATGCCTTCATGCCTTCATGCCTTCATGTGTTCATGCCTTCATGTGTTCATGTGTTCAAGCCTTCAAGCCTTCATGCCTTCATGCCTTCATGCCTTCATGCCTTCATGTGTTCATGCCTTCATGTGTTCATGTGTTCAAGCCTTCAAGCCTTCATGCCTTCATGCCTTCATGTGTTCATGCCTTCAAGCCTTCATGCCTTCATGCCTTCATGCCTTAGAGACTTCCAGCCTTCCAGCCTCAGCTAAAACAAGAGAACGGTAGATGAATGAGAGACGGCCTTTCCCAGTGATGGAGAAGCGATCTTTTTCCCCCAAGGTCAGAGTCAGGCTTTAAGATCTGTCAGTCACTGCCACAGCGATGAAGAAGAAGGTGACGTTTGTCTTCCTCTCGGTTTGATGGCACGGTGTTGTTTTGTCGTCTGCAGTCAGCACCGCTTTTAATACTGACGCAGCCGCTGGCACCATAAAGGATCGTTCTAGCTCTCGTTTGTGGCTTGATGTGGTTCTCCAGACACTTTTACATGACAGGCCAGACTTGTTAATATCGCGTTTACTCGTAAGAGACGTATTACTGAGTAACAGCGACTCGTTAGAACGTGTAGTAGCAAGAAAAAACACTGTAACGTTAACCAGTGGAGTCAGACGTCAACACTTAGCATTAATGCACATCTACTACTACAGCGTGATGTTGGTTTTAGCACCGCGCTCAATTCTAAAGGTGTTGATTCATATTCTATAACAGCAGCTGTGACAAGAGCACCGGCTAACGGATGTGTTATTGTTTCTATAGTAACGACTCATTCACAGGGACTCGTGTTGCAGACGCTCCACATAATCTAAGGCTAATAATAACCAGATTAAGGAAACGTCTTGCTGTTTAACAAACATGTCATCGGTGAAGATTTTTGGGAGGAGACGTTTATTTAACACGTGTTACAGGTCTCTCTAGTGCCGTGCTGAAGGTTGTCCAGAACAGGCGAGTTTTCAGGACAAGAGACGCTTGTTTTTGTCCTATTAGTGTTAAAAGGGAGAGAAATAAAGCTTGATGAGAGACGATGGCTGTTTATAGCTGCTAGAATGCAAGTGATAAAAGGAGCTCGCTGGGATTGTGAACGCTTATAAACGTATAAAAAGCACTGTGTCGTTCATTAGTCAGTTTATAATGTTGGGTGTATGTTGTGTATATGTTGTGTGTATGTATATGTTGTGTATATGTTGTGCTTATGTTGTGTATATGTTGTGTGTACGTTGTGTGTATGTATATGTTGTATATGTTGTGTGTATCTATATGTTGTGTGTATATGTTGTGTGTATGTTGTGTGTATGTATATGTTGTGTATGTTGTGTGTATGTATATGTTGTGTGTATGTTGTGTGTATGTATATGTTGTGTATGTTGTGTGTATGTATATGTTGTGTATGTTGTGTGTATGTATATGTTGTGCTTATGTTGTGTATATGTTGTGTGTATCTATATGTTGTGTGTATGTTGTGTGTATGTTATGTATATGTTGTGTGTATGTATATGTTGTGTATGTTGTGTGTATGTATATGTTGTGTGTATGTTGTGTGTATGTATATGTTGTGTGTATGTTGTGTGTATGTTGTGTGTATGTATATGTTGTGTGTATGTTGTGTGTATGTATATGTTGTGTATGTTGTGTGTATGTATATGTTGTGTGTATGTTGTGTGTATGTTGTGTGTATGTATATGTTTCGCCTTGTTGTGTGTGACTGATTGTGTATGGTTTTGTTTGTACATCAGAGGAGGAAGAAAAATTCATTCTGAACATCAACAATATGACAAATATCACTTCCTGTCTCTCACACTGTCCGTGATAACTACACCATGACAACTACACCGTGATAACTACACAGTGATAACTTCACCATGATAACTACACCATGACAACTTCACAGTGATAACTACACCATGACAACTACCCTGTGATAATTACACTGTGACAACTACACCGTGTTAACTACACCATGACAACTACACCGTGATAACTACACCGTGATAACTACACCGTGATAACTACACCATGATAACTACACCACTACACCGTGATAACTACACCATGATAACTACACCACTACACCGTGATAACTACACAGTGATAACTACACCGTGATAACTACACCACTACACCGTGATAACTACAAACAGAATCTGCTTTCTATTGTGTGACTGTGTGAAAAGATCCACTGCCGGGTGACGAGCAGCTTTCTTTACTCGCTCAAGGGTTGTTTATGTAATAACCGAGAGCGGCGACGGCGGCTTTGCCTAAACGGCTCACAATGTACTTAATGCTTTATCTCTTGTACATGATTTTGGTAAGCGAGCGTTCAGATTGTTGTGGAACCTGACGGTGTTTAGATAAAAAGGCCTTTCTGTAGGCCGAGCTGTAAACCGAGCGGCATTGTGTCAAGCTATTGTAGTTCAATTACGGTGCGATATTTATTAAGCTCTAAACTCATGTGTGTGTGTGAAGTCATCGCTTAGGTAAAGGATTTCATTTCATTTGTTCTGAAGCAAATCAGGGAGAGAGACCGAGAGAGAGAGAGCGAGAGAGAGCGAGAGAAAGAGCGAGAGAGAGAGAGAGAGATGAGAATAATCATAGGGGACACGGAAGAAATGAAAACATGGAGTATTTTTTATGCCCAGTTATGAAGGTTACTTGGTGGAAAATCTCCGGCGTTTAGCCTAAACATTAACTTTACAGAGAAAGTAACATGGCTTCCAGAGTCTTGGCTTTTGAGTGGGCTGTCTGATGGTTTTGAGAAGGTTCCAGCACATTAGAGAGCAGCAGCTAGCATGGAGGGGTCTGTTTCAGGAAAATGTGGCAGGAATGGTGGAGCTCACTCGTGTGTTGCTCACACATATTTTTAGTAAGTTGATCTGAAGCCTCCTGCCAATTGCAGCTTCATCTGCTCCGTCTTTTAATGGAAATGTCCACAGGGTTTGCCTTGCCTGCTCTTCTGGCTACATGTCAATCTCTCTCTCTCTCTCTCTCTCTCTCTCTCTCTCTCTCTCTCTCTCTCTCTCTCTCTCTCTCTCTCTCTCTCGTGGTCTCTCCCTGAAGGAAACAAAGGCCGCTTAATTGACTTAAAGGTCTTACCCGTATGTGATTGGGCACCAGATCTGAGTCGGGTGAAGAATTTTCTCCTCACACATATTAGGAATGTAATTAGAACCCATGCAACCGCATTTTGTTGTGATTACAATGCATTATATTGTGCAGGGACGTGTCAGCGGGGCGAAGACGCCCTGTAGGCAAACAGAGGCCAATTTGGTTGACGCTCCTCAGCAGGGTCTAACCCTGACCCCGGTGGGTCACATGACTCCCGATGACAGCTCAAACAATTACGGCTGCCACATTCCTCTCCGGCTGAGACGAAGTGCTCCAAGCCTCCCGGTGATAGAGAGACACCACCACCCTGTTTAGGAATAACACATCCAGATAAAAGGAGCGTTCCTCTTGCATGAAGGACGCCGTCTCTGACAAGCGGAGTGCAGGGAAAAGAGAGAGGATTGAAGTGTCTCTTTAGATACCTAATGTTAATGGGCAGACTATTGAAGAGTGTTTTTTTTTTTTACACAGAATCTCTGTAATGGCCGTGCTGTTATTCCCCCTCTCCTGATTCATTTCCTGTCTCTAAGGACATTTATTTTTAGGAAGTCAGTATTATTATGTGGGCATATGCTTAATGATTGCAGTGTGAAGCACAGGCATAAAAGCTGCATTATGGAGTGAAGAGAGATTCATTTATTTCATTTTTTTCCCAGTGGCACGTCACAGAGGATGAAGACATTAATGTTCTCTAGTTATTAGGACGTGTTTTGTGCTAGATGATGAGATGCCTGTTATCTTTAAACATGCTGAATCTTTATCTACTTGTAACCAGGCTTTAGTCGAATGTTTTTTTATTATACGAGGTGTGACAGGAATGTAGTGTATGTGATTAGAGTATGATTGGTGCATAGCAATGAGGATGGGAATTAATGATGGCCTGTTGTTTGGTGAAGAGACTCACAAAGTAACCCATTGTTGTTCATTATCATGGACCCTCTTGTGTCCCAGTCATTGTTCAGACGTGTTAATCAGTTGTACTTAAGTAAGTAAATCAGATTGCAGGCCAGTGTTTGCTCGTGGGTTCGCAGTTTGGATTTCGTCCTCTGCCTCATTTAGAGAACGTGTTTACCGCATACACGGCAATAAAAAATGGGTCATTTATTTTCCTCTCATGAAAAAAAAGCCTTAGATATAAAGTGTGTGTGTTTGTGTGTGTGTTTGTGCGTGTGCATGTTTTTCTATCCTGATCGGAGCCAAATGTCATCGCGGGAATACGAATCGCAGACAGTTTCGTTTTTTAAGGGGAAAAGGTAAACGGGTTGGTTACTGAGGTTAAAGTTATGGTTCGATTTTTATGTAGATGTAACTGCGTTAATAATTGTCAGTGGAAGTCCTCACAAGGATTGTAAGACGTGTGTGTGTGTGTGTGTGTGTGTGTGTGTGTGTGTGTGTGTGTGTGTGTGTGTGTGTGTGTGTGTGTGTGTGTGTGTGTGTTTCTTAATTTCACATCCATGTGGCCAAGTGTCTGTTGGAGAAGATTTTAATAGGCATCGGGCGAACGGCGTTTGATTGATACCATATTCCGGAGAAAAGCAGGACATCTGTGTGCTTGTTGAAGAGAATATTAATACTTATGATATTTTGCATGGCTTTTTAAAGTAGCAGACAGAGAGAAGTACAGCGACTGGTCTCGGGCCTTAAAGGAAGTGGGCACTGGCGTCTCCTCTCGACCGTGTGGCTTACGGAACATTTGAATAATTAGATGCAGGGAAAAAGATTTATTATCCTGGGCGCATATGGAAGAAAGTGGGTTTTTTTTTCCGTCAGAATATTGAGAAACATCACACAGCCCCCCCCCTCTCCCCCCCCGCTTCATCCCCTGCTCTGTTTCATCAAAGAAGGGAGGGAGAAAAAAAATACGAAATGAAGTAAGAATCGCCCATTACCCAGTTCCTTTTGCAATCAGATCCGGTTCTCGAGCTTTGCCGCTTACATAAACAAAGCTTTCTCTCAAATTTGATTCAGCATTAAGTCTTTCCAGAGAATTTGACACCTCCTCCCACCCCTCCCCCCCACCCTGGTTCTATTTATCTTGGATATGAAATTCTTTGTCGTTCCACGAGTCTTCATTGGAAATTAAATTCTGGTGTTTGCTCGGAACAAAAAGTATTGCGTTTAAGTAGTGCAGCAGGGAATTTTCCCAAATTCCATTGGAGATCTCTCTCTCTCTCTCTCTCTCTCTCTCTCTCTCTCTCTCTCTCTCTCTCTCTCTCTCTCTCTCTCTCTCTCTCTCTCTGTTTCTTTTTCATGTGTTCTCGTTCTGTCTCTCCTCTGGCTGTACTTGGCTTGCTAGATTTAATGCAGGTAATTAATGCCATCCAGATGTTGCAGTCAGATCCATTTTGGTGCTGGAGCTGAAAGCATGGACAAGCTCCGGCAGGCTCCATCCACACTAATCACTTAATACACTCGAGAAGGATCGTATGAGCAGTTAAGTAAACAGTATGTAAAATGATTACTGTTTTTCCGTACGCAAAGCGTACAATTAGCTCTGACGAATGCTTTTAACTCTCTTCGTTTGCATTAACCAGGAGAAAAACACCCTGTACATTTCAGGTTTTTTGTCCTTTTTATCGCTCCCTTCATCTCGACCCCTCTGTCTGTCTGCATGGATGAGTTTTTGTTCCTCTCTGCTGTTTTCTACATTAGGTTTGATGATTCAGGTCTGTTTTTTTTCCACCCATTTCACAATCTGGATTGAATTACTAAAGGTCATGCATTTTTTAATAGCCCATATGCCTCATCCATGTGTCATATTAAGAATTCAAGACCGAAGCGAACGGCTGCCTATTTTTCAATCCAAAGTTATACTTGTTTTTTTTTCCATTGCACTCCTGGCCTCGTCAGGCTGAGGGCGAAACCTCCCTTCATCCTTTATTTAAAAAATCTGAAATTGTTTCCCCCCAGAGCGAAATTTGCATAATAGTCCAGTGAAGTTACAGCATTTCTCTGAATCTGGTAATGAATAACACCCAGGTCATAAAAATACACACCACTGCTTACTGACACTGCTTGTGTGTATATGTGTGTGCACGAGTGTGTGCAAGTGTGTGTGTGTGCGCGCAAGTGTGTGTGTGTGTGCGCGAGTGTGTGTGCAAGTGTGTGTGCAAGTGTGTGTGTGTGTGTGTGTGTGTGTGTGTGTGTGTGTGTGCAAGTGTGTGTGTGTGTGTGTGTGCGAGTGTGTGTGTGTGTGTGTGCGAGTGTGTGTGTGTGTGTGCGAGTGTGTGTGTGTGTGTGTGTGTGTGTGTGTGTGTGTGTGTGTATGTGCGCGAGTGTGTGTGTGTGTGCGAGTGTGTGTGTGTGCGAGTGTGTGTGTGTGTGTGTGCGAGTGTGTGTGCAAGTGTGTGTGCATGTGCGAGTGTGTGTATATGTGTGGACTCTGTGGTCAATATTATTAGTTTAAATGGGTTTTACAGCTTGCTGTTTGCTCACATGTTCACTGTGCTCTACACATGCCGCTCTACACGCCGCTCTACACACGCCGCTCTACACGCCGCTCTACACACGCCGCACCACACGCCGCTCTACACGCCGCTCTACACGCCGCTCTACACGCCGCTCTACACACGCCGCTCTACACGCCGCTCTACACACGCCGCTCTACACGCCGCTCTACACACGCCGCTCTACACACGCCGCTCTACACGCCGCTCTACACACGCCGCTCTACACACGCCGCTCTACACACGCCGCTCTACACGCCGCTCTACACACGCCGCTCTACACACGCCGCTCTACACACGCCGCTCTACACGCCGCTCTACACGCCGCTCTACACGCCGCTCTACACGCCGCACTACACGCCGCTCTACACGCCGCACTACACGCCGCACTACACGCCGCACTACACGCCGCTCTACACGCCGCTCTACACGCCGCACTACGCCGCTCTACACGCCGCTCTACACGCCGCACTACGCCGCTCTACACGCCGCTCTACACGCCGCTCTACACGCCGCACTACACGCCGCTCTACACACTGCTCTACACACGCCGCTCTACACGCCGCTCTACACGCCGCTCTACACGCCGCACTACACGCCGCTCTACACACTGCTCTACACACGCCGCTCTACACACGCCGCTCTACACGTCGCTCTACACGCCGCTCTACACACGCCGCTCTACACACTGCTCTACACGCCGCTCACTTTACCATACAGAACATTCTGATGGAGCTTCACTTCAGGCTGCACAATATAACACTCATCAGCTCTACGACAATATAATATCAACATCAGTCACATGACCATATTATATAAATATCAGCATTATGAGGAATATAATATCAGAATCCACAGTGTGATGATTATAATATTGCTGTCAGCTGCATGATAACAATAACACCGCTATGATGATGTAATCTCTCCATCAGCTCTATGAAGAATCTACAGGTGCTTTTGAATAACCTTTTGACTGAAGGCAGCTGATTAGATGTTAAAATTTTGTACTACTTTAATCCTTTAAAACATTTTGTAGAGATTTGAATCTTTAAACTTCTATCATGTTTCAGTCGTGTTTTATTTTCTCATTTGCAGAAATGTCTTTACGGAGTGTGTTATGATGTTTTCTCCCATCACCTGCCCTGAGTCTCACGTTCATCTTTCGTCGTGTAAACTTTAGTTGCGTGACGGTGAAATGATTTGTAGCTCTAAGACGTTTACGACATTTAGACGTTATTCAGAATGTCGCTGAAGTGGTTTAAATATTACTTCCTGTAAATCTGTTCTCAGAGTTTTTATCAGTTACATATTATGTTATACGCTGTAACACAGCTGAGATGTTCTACACCACTGAGCAGAGTGATGATGATGATGATGATGATGATGATGATGATCTCAGTTTCATTTCTGTGACATTTTTAATCAAGTCTTTAATGTGACTTTGGGCTCCTCCGTTAGCGCAGACCTCCTCTGTTTGGACCTGTGATGTGACACACATTCAGAAATCTATCCTTCTGACAGAGAAATGGTGCGAGTCGTCTTTAGAACGTCCCGTTTGTAATGCAGCTCGTCAAGCTGAAACCAAATTGCTGTTCTTTTCTCCTAATGCAGCTCGAGGCCTAAGAGGACTTGTACGTCCTGACAGCTGCAAGTGCTACCAAGCATTTTATTAAAAGAGTCAAGATTCCTTACACACACACACACACACACACACACACACACACACACACACACACACACACACACACATATTCGTTACTTAAACAGCCGCCTTAATTTGTCATTAAACCCCAAGCTAGGAGTGACATCACGATTGTCTGTCAAGCGAGCAGCGGAGCAGAGAACGGCCTCCTGTGGCCGGAAGCGTCCAAACAGAAAGGAGCGTCACGTCAGGCAGAATAACTCTGACAAGCGTCCAGCATGAGCCATCAGCTCCCATTTTTCTTCAGGATACTTTAATAATGAAGCTGCTGGTTGTTTTGATCTTCCAGCAGAGCCTCCTAGATGAATTCAGGGCCGCCTGTTGGATGGATTATGTCTCAGGTTTGACATTTGAGGTTGTGCTGATATTTTTAGTGTCCTCCTTTGCGATTTGGACTAATTACGCTGCCGGCTGCCTTTTTGTTACAAAAGCTCATTTGTGGCAATAACTCCTCAGGAAGAGTCACGAGGACTCGACATTTCTCGCTCCAGATCCACATCGTCTCAGATTTGTCACCTTTTTTTTTCTTTTCTTTTCCACACAAGAAAGTGAAGGAACGCTGGTGTCATTAAGTAAGTTCACGATCGTCGGGATGACGGGCACGGATTCGGAGGAGATATCCAGCTTGATTTTTAAGTAAGCATTTCCCCAACAGACTTC